>NC_059359.1:13407772-13625272 GCF_019703515.2 Myxocyprinus asiaticus
AACGCAAATTTGTGAAAACGATGACGTCATGCGCACGCATATTATGTGTTATATAAAGAATGATGGATTGATAGGCATCAATTTGAGATGTATAATTATCAATATGAATACTGGTGTCTGTGCAAATAATAATAAATCAACAATTTATTCATTTGGAGTGTTTTGTATGGAGTGTGATCATTGTACATTAGGCAGAACCTGCAATTTGAAAATCTTCAAATTAATGTATGCTCGATGCTTTCACCAACTTCATTGTTTGTATTCACCGCTCTGTGGAAGAATGCTTATGTGCGCAGGCGCATAGTGTTTCTTTACAAAGTGACATCACAACTACTGGCCTGGCATGCGTAATACAGTGTCTTTAGTCGTTTTTGCGGATCCGTGTGAACGGGCATCGTTTTGACAATGTTGTCGTCTGTACGCGAAACTTTTCAAAAACACAAAGGAAAAACGTTTCCATTTTAATACATCATTGTCGTGTAAACATACCCTAAGACGAAAGGTAAGCGGTTTCCATACTTTGTTACATTGTTCTAACCATTCAAACAGCTAATATTCAATACCCTCTTCAACTTCTCAGCAATGCAGTTCTCCAGTGCAGCAATTAGTTTTAAACAAATTAATTATCAAACCACCTACAATTAAATTTTGGTTGTCTTCAATAATTTTTTTATTATACTATGGCTACATGTTATAATAACATGTACTAGCCTATATACATACCTTGGCTTTTCTCTGTCAATGTTTTAAATTCTGAAGCGTCGGTCTCTCTGTGTAGCCTAGTCAAGTGATACAACAAACATTAGGAGTCAGTGATTGTTTTTATTTAACTTCTAGGGGGTGCTATTTTACTGTAGAACCAATGAGTTCTGACTGTAGAACCCTCCAGCACCAGCCACAGAGGAATATAAAAAAAAGAAAAAAAATTTATCGGAAATAAAAATAAACAAAAAAATATATGAAAGTACATAAAATAAATAAAACGCATCTTAATACCAGGTGGAAACGGGGCCTATGAGTAGTGCAGAAGTATGTGATCTGGGATGTAGCTTGAGTCTTTTAGCTGTATCTCTTACAGTTTTTTTTTTTTTTTTTTACAACTTGTTCTAAATAAGACTAGCCGCTCTATTTAAAAAAAAAAAAAAGATGGGATGGCTTGTTTTTATGATACAGTCAAATTTATAAGATGAGAAGACAGCTGGGCCAGGTAAGTACTATCAATAACACATAAATCATAGTCTGTCCACATGGCGAGAGCAGAATTAAGTAACATTCTGTTAGAAAGGAAATGAAGCTGAGAGACCTTAATGATTTTGTTTGTTAGAGGGCACTAACAACTGGCCATACTTCCCACCTCTCTTCTTTGTTTCTTTCCAATAAACCCATCTGTGCTTTAAATGAGTTATAAAGCAAGGTTGGCTCTGATGTCTCTGTGTCATTTGGCTTTATCAACATATTCTGCCTCATAATTTATTTAAAATGCATCTCCTAGGATTCAAAGGCTCTTTTGCAGTTTTTCCACTGTGAATGGAAGACTGACAAAGCCATCCTGGCTGGAAAGTTTTAGACCAATTTGCTTTTAGCTGAGTGCAGCCCACATGCAATAAACCATTTGCATGTGGTGTTGCTTAAATTAGCCATAAAAAACAAACATGGTTTGTCCTTTGTATCAAAACCGCAAAGTCCATAGGGCTTTTAAAGCTACTTTTATGCATGACTTTAGGTGTGAATTGCTTCTAATATCTTCAGTTTGAAAACATATAAAAATGGTATGTGACCATTTCTAGATTTATAAATGAGGTGTCATCAAACGATTTATGATCACATGTATGTGACTTTATTTTTTGTATTATTTATTTTTCTGTATTATTTTTTTCAACAACTGAAGTACCTTATTTTGTTGTGAATGTCCCAATCTGGATACTGGATTTGCACATTTCAGAGAGCTCAATACAATATTAAAATTATATTTTGGTTGCATTTGTGAGATAACAATAAATCTAATTGAATGTGTAAAATATAGCACATAATAGTGTTGTCACTATACTAAAATATCAGTAGTTGGTACCGATACCATTGAAATTTCACGGTTCTCGAAACCAATTTTGATACCACAGCAAAAATATGCTGATATGATAATGTGCTATTGAACACACCAGTTTATTATTTTTTATATTTAATAATAATTATTGTTTTCCAGAACTCAATGTTTTAAAGTTTAATTTAATTTCATCATCAAAATGGTGTCTAATCAATTCATTCTTAAAACATTTCAACATGTCATTTAATTCTTTTGCCAAACTTTTATTTAATAGCAGTCTTGCTTGTAATATATTTCTAAATTATTATTATTATTATTATTATTAATACTACAGTGAATATAAAATTAGACTATACAGTTGTAATATATTTCTGTCACAACTTCAATTTCAGGCATCTAGATTTTATTATGAATCGTGCTTTTATTAAGGCGTGTGTTTTTTGCCGGAAGCGTCACTTGTCCGGATAAACAGTGTGATAACTGAAGACTTTTAAGTCATGTCTGAAATCGCATCTCTTTACGCTGGCCTTTGAGTCTGACAAATGAAATGTAGTACATAGTTTTGGAGTGTAGGGCTGCCCCCGACCAAAGATTTTCCTAGTTGACTAGTAGGTGTTAATTTAAGCCATTAGTCAACTAGTCAGACGTTTATGATATTAATTTAATTACTTAAATATATATATTTTGGGGGGCATCAGAAAATGGTTTGAGTTCCAGGCTGAGAAAGAATGTTATAAGTAACATTGCTAACACTGTTCTACATTACAGAGAAATACTAAACCGTAATAGTGAGCCTTTAAAATATAAATTTTACAAGCGCACGCACAAAGCGAGCCGCAGCGACACCAGCAAAAGCAGTAATGATCCTGAATAACCAGCAAGGAGACTGTCTGAACATTTTGTTAATTTATAGAGAGAAATGCACATTAGGGTTGTGCCAACAGATGATGATCTCGGGGATCGACGATGGTCAGATGATCGCCAATAGCTGATGACTTTGACGATGTCAAGACAATATTTGACTCGTTTTCCAATGTATTAAATAATAATTATTATTTATTAGGCTATTATTATTATCAAATTAATATTACAAATAATTTGCCCGTAGACACACAGACATGCGCTTGAAGAAACACTTTATTATATTATTAAGAACAGATGACAGATTACATGCAGTCTCATGGACTGCATGTAAAAGGTTCTTACTCTTTCTTTGTTTCTGTCTTCTGATTTTTGTTTTTTGTTGCAAGAACAGTATCGTCTATGAGTGTGCTGCAAATGACCTCAGACATCTCAGGAGGTGCTTTGAGTTCAGTTCGCTTTATTTCCACAGAGCAGTTCATTGTGACCGCAACTCTGCAGCCTATACATCTGTGATTAAAAAATAAAACAATACAAAAACACCTCAAACCATGATTTATATTTCAGTGATTATTAACATCATTATAATTATTATTTTTATATTTATAATTGTTTATATTTCTTAATTTAAGTAATTTTCCGCCTGCATGTTTAGATGGATATATGCCTGATGGTAAATGGAAAGGTGTGTATATATATAATTCTTTTATCACATTATTTTATTTGCTTTTTCGTTTCATTTGGAGTGCAATTTGAATTTACATATGTATTTGATTTAAGTTTTAAATTAATTTTTTTTTTTTGGGGGGGGGGGGGGGGGGATTTTTCCCCTTTTTTCTCCCAATTTGGAATGCCCAATTCTGAATGTGCTTTTAAGTCCTCGTGGTCGCGTAGTGATTCACCTCAGTCCGGGTGGCGGAGAACGAATCCCAGTTGCCGCGTCTGAGATTGTCAACCTGCGCATCTTATCATGTGGCTTGTTGAGCGTGTTGCCACGGAGACATAGCACGTGTGGAGGCTTCACGCCATCCACCGCGGCAACCACACTCAACTCACCACGCGCCCCACCGAGAACTAACCACATTATAGCGATCATGAGGAGGTTACCCCATGTGACTCTACCCTCCCTTGCAACTGGGCCAATTTGGTTGCTTAGGAGACCTTGCTGGAGTCACTCAGCGAACTCAGGGGTGGTAGCCAGCGTCTTTACCACTGAGCTACACAGACCCCCCAATTAATTACATTTTCCATGCATGTGATATATATATATATATATATATATATATATATATATACGTATGTTAAAATAAATTTAAAAAATAAAGTTCAAAGTTTGAAATCAAGGTGTCTTGCTTTATTGTGTATAGGCTTAACCCTAACCCTGCTTAATGAAAATTACCCCATAGTACCACCTAGCGTCCAACCAGCGGTAATACTGGTGTTCGTCGTTAAAATTGTATTACTTTGAAGCACTTTGGTCAACTCTGTTGTTTTAAATGCTATATTAATAAAGTTTAGTTGGAATTGAACCGCAAATGCTGTGATTTAATTATATAAATATATAGTCTACATGTAATACGCACTTTACAGTGGATTAGTGCTCTGCACTGTCAACTGATACAACGTGAATGATTCTCAGTGTCTGTAGAGTTTCCAGTGTATGAGCGGTAGGATTTATACAGGACACAGCTCATTCACACTATGCTTGCAGCTTTCAGCAGTTTAATAAATCACACCAGGACATGTCACGATTTTAATTTGATTAATTGTCCATTTCAGTGTAAAAGGAGTAACAGAACACACATTCAAAATAAGCATTTGAGCATTTTAAAGCTTTCGTGTGTCAGTCATACTGCGTGCTGTACCGGATAGAGTTGGTGCTTGGTACTACCGGTACTGCAGAAACACTGGTATCATTACATCTTTTTTATTTTAGTGTCGACTTGGTACCGAAGTACTGGTATTTTTGACAACACTAGCACATAATATTGTAATATCGATCGCAGGCCCCTGAATCAAATCAAAATCACATTGCGGAAAACTGAGGAATCGGCAAACATCAGATCACTGGCTAAAATAATCGATATAAGATTGTATCATGATGAAACTTGTGATTTACACCCCTACTACTAAAACACAATACATGCTAGTGAAAATTGCCACTGGCTCACAGATAACACACAAAAGGCAGAAAAATTTTAAATGGTGAAGCACACAATTGCATCTACAGCTTGAATCGTCATGGTTTTTAGGAGAAGTATTTTGGGCAATAGTGCGTAGTGAGGTCAATCAGAGGAGATGTGGTAGGACTTCACAGATGTGATGCTTAGGGGCAAAACACAATCTTACTCATTTCAGTTCAATTTCAGAATGTGGGGATCAAACGTAAAACAACCTTAATGTCAACATGTATACCAACAGTGTACGAGAACAAGTCACCATGTCAAAAGAGCTATAAAAAGAGATGTGAGGGAGAGAGAGTTTGAACGGCAAATCTGGGTGTCAGGACAAATGTTAGCTTGAAGCACACACAATGATGCAGAACTGGGTGACAAATGCAAGATTATTTGGCATACTCTTACACAACAGACTAGACAACTACTGGCACACAACATTTATATCATATTAGATCTGAATAAAAAAAATGAAATAAAAAATAAAAAAAAACACCAGTTTGTTGCAATTTGGGGAAGCGCAACATCAGAATAAAACTTGAGGCCCTGTGCCTGAACTAGAGGTTAACTGATCAATTTTTTTGGGAAATTACAGTCTTTTGTGTTATGAGTGTGTTTCTGGTCAATGAGCAGGAGACGTCCAAGGAAAGCGGAGATAATTTAGATACCTGAGTTTTCGAAGTTGGAAGGAGACATAAACTTTCAACATGGCGGAGGAGCGTGTCGGTCGGTGTCAAAATAAGAGTTCCCCCAAGAAGTATGCAAGAACTAACCTAGCATCCACCACAGCTGAGGAATAGAGTTAAACTTGACTGTTCATCACTGCGACAGATGCAGGTAATCACACACACTTATCACTCTCTGTCTTGCTCGCTCGTTCTCACTCACACACACACACACACACACACACACACACACACACATCCTAGTTACTCCAGTAACTTGTTTTTGAATTAGTAACGGAGGCTTGGGTGCATAATTCGAACAAGCAACGGCCTGATCCGTGGTGTAAGAAATTAGCTAGAAATTAGGTTTTTGGGGCGTTTTTTTATTTCTCCATACTTATGTATTTACTTGTCTGTTGAACTGTTGTAAATGCAATATCATACTCACAACTGTGCTGTTTTGTCTGTATATCAGCATGGCTGTGATTACCTGTGCCACTCGAATCACAGCTGTGCTGATATACGGCCATAACAGGACTCTTGATCATGTGATATTGCTTTAGTAGCATAATAAACCAAAACCACCATATCGGCAGATGCTATTCTAAAAATATCGTATCAGCACACATATTTTGAATCAGTGTATCCCTAATTGGTGCCGTTTACTGATTAGCTTAAATCAGTATAATTACTGACTGGATATTCATGTAGGCCTAACAACTGTAGACCTAGTTGAAGTTACACATTCTCAAAGATTTTTCTGAACCCTTAAAATATGTCAAACCCTTAAAATAAATAACATTCAATATATTAATCTTGAAAATTATTGGCCCATGAATCCAAAAAATAGCTTTTCTCCAACCTTAGTTAATGGTATCAGCAAAATCCATTATTGGTCAACTTCTAGTTGGCACACTTAAAGTTGCCTAAAGATTTGTCAGGAGGTAGAACATAGCCATTGGGATGAGTAAATCACAAGTCTTTGTTTGTTTTTGTTTTTGGTTTTTTTCTTAATGGCATTTATTTAGCCATTTAACAAGATAATGGCATGTAATGTAGGCTTATGTAATAATATCAAAAAAAGATCTTGAACCTTAGTCAAAAAATTGTGGCGTGTTTGCAAATGCTTCAGTCTCAATACAAACCAAATGGGGAAAATGCAACTCATTTTTATTTATCCACAAAAAGAGGGATTTTCGCAAGACTAAGCTTAAATACTTCTACCACAAAGACAGAACCACATTACCTATTGATGTAAGATCTAATGATATACCTGTATGTGATATTCATGTATTCAAACCGAAAAGTACTTTTTGTCCAACTATATCAAATGCATCTATTAATACCTTTTGTAAATTAGTAGAAAGAAATGTGGATGAATTGTTTGATGGTGGTATTATCCTTTAGGTCAAATATTACAAAAAAAGTTTGTAATGCGCTGACTTCGATTGTAAATGATCTGGAATTAATAGTCAAACCTTCAGATTAGGGTTGAAACGGTTAGTCGACATTACCGACAACGTCGACAATAAAAATATGATCAACAAAATGTTTTGTTGTCGAATAGTCGTTTGATCTCATTTAACGTAACATGAGATCATATTAAACTCTAATGATGACGTGCAAGAGCAGCACTGCAGTTCACGCTTGACTAAGGAGAGAGGAAGAATTACACAACTCACAGTCCAGATGCACTCTAAACTTTCCAAACAGCTTCAGGTGCTGTAGATCGCAAAGTATGAGGGAATTATACAAAAATACAAATTAAGTAAATACAGAAGCACTCTCGTTGTGCAATAAGCAGAGCCGGAGCTCTTTAAAGGAAACACCCAAGCGTTACATCTTAAATGCAGTTATATTTAATGCGTTATAGCTTTATTAAAGTTCAAATAATACGGAAGCAGATCATGTAAATAACTACAAACTCCGAAACTGTCATTTCTCTGTGCGGTCAGTGCCTCTTCTATGAGTTGTGCGAATGTCCAGATCTAAGGGGGAGACACTGAAACTGTACCCAGCTGAGGCACACTCTGTCGCGGGGACGCTCATCCTTCGAGCGTGCACGCTTAAAGCAGCTAGACTATAACGTGATGACTCGTGACTTATTGAATCATAATATACGTATGTGTCACTGTGTATTTCTTACCGTGAAAAAAACTGGCAATACACAACTTTATTAATAAGAGAGAGTTTGTTTTTTGTGAGTTAAAGATGGATTGAAGTGAACAGAAAGGTGAGAGAGGTAGTCTTCACCCCATTATACACTGCAACAAAAGAAGTTTTTGATTTGTTTTTTGTTTTGGCTTGTTTTCCAATATAAATATCTAAAACTCCTTTAAAACAATGTACATTTTCTTTAGCAGCTATACTGCAGGAGACATTTTTTTTTTATCTGAGAATGTTGAATATAATATTAAAAATACAAATATTTTAAAATATCTAAAAATCCTTTAAAAAAAGATGCATTCACCTGAGAAGCAGCATATAAGATATTTAGACTTGCTTTTAGAGAATAGATCTTGAATATAAGTATGTATTGTCTTTATTGCACTCGCAGAAGTATAACCAAGTGAAAAAATACACTTGTATACAAAATACACTTATATTTAAGATACATTCTCTTAAAGCAAGTCTAAATATCTTATATGTTGCTTCTCAAGTAAATGTTTCTTGTTTTAAGGATTTTTAAACCATTTTAAATGGAAAACAAGACAAAAACACTTAATAGGATTTTTCGCAGTGAATTTCTTTACTGATTTAAACTTAAAGTATTGTTTTCCCTTTAATTCAGTGAATGTCATTTAGAGGTATTTTTAAAAGATGATTTTGTCCTCTTTATTGTTATCAAACATGTTTAATACAACCTTTTAAGTCGGGGCCTAAGCTGAATAATCAGTTAAGAACTAATGATAAATTGTTGCAATAATCGCCGAATAGTCGAATAATCGTTCTAATAATCATTAGATTAATCGATTATCAAAATAATCGTTAGTTGCAGCCCTACTTCAGATAAAAGTGGTGGTATTGCACTTATAAACCATGATGATTATCATACAGAGGTAATGAAAAACTGTCTGATAAAAACTTTGACAAGAAATTGACTTTTGATCCAACTCAATGTTTCAAAAAAGAAATTGATGACTTCATTCAAACTGCATACAATGGTGGGTGTATAACAGAAAAAAAAAAACTTACGACAATCAGGCATATTAATTAACAGAACCTTTATCCAAATTTGTTGATGTACACTTGCGCCTGTTAGTAACCAAAATTCCACTATTTTTGAAAGATACGGGTCAGTTTATAGACCTTTCATCCACCATACGTCTACCAAAGGATGTAACCTATCTTGTCTCTTGAGACATAGTTAGTCTATATCAATATTCCACATCAAATGGGACTAGAGGCATTGAGTTTCTACTTGAAATTCTCAGGACAACATGAATTCCCCTACAGATTTATTGGTGGATATGGCACGGATTATTCTATCAATTAATCATTTTCTATATGAGAATGACTTCTATTTACAGACGCAAGGAATCGCAATGGAGTCCGCTTTCGCACCTGATCTTGCCATATTGATGATGAGTTTCTTGGAGGATAAATTTGTATTCTGTAATAATCCATTTCAATCAAATGTACTATTTTATCATAGGTATATTGCCAATATTTTTGTAATTTTCTGGAGCTCAAAAGAGGAACTACGTGCATTTTATGAGTACATGAATAGTTTTTGTAGTTCCATTAAATTTAATATGGAACATAACAATACTGAACTTCCATTTTTAGACACCAGAGTTCGAAAATCTAACAAATCTTTATCCACTACACTGTATCGTAAACCCATGGACAAAAACAGCTTACTTCATGCCTCTAGTAGTCATGTACCGTCACTAAAAAGAGGGCTGCCATACAGTCAGTTCTTAAGAATAAAACGTATTTGCTCAGATAGAGATGATTTTAAAATGGAAGTAATGAAACTACACTGTAATTTTGTTTATTTTTACAGTTTTTACCAATACATTTGACATTTCAAAATTTCAAAATGACGGGAACATTTTATTAAAATTACAAGAATAAACTGTTTATCGAAATGTGTCACGTGATTTAACAATAAAATTCTGAATAAATGGAACACATTAAATATCTGTTTTTAACAGCTTTTAAATGACAATTTTAACAAAACTAACCGTAAAAATAAAGTATACTTTATTGACCAAAGTAGATTCATTTTCTCTAATTTGACAAAAAAAATTGCTTTTGTAATGCCGATATATCACTGTCAAATACTGTTAATAATACATTTAAATATTTATAAATATAAGACTAAAGAAAGAACTATTTTGTCATTTTGCACAACTTAACCACTACTTTATGTACATAAACTGAAAAAACACAGGTATTGACTATCCTATGAGACAGTTAAAAACTAAATATTACCAGATTTTGACTTTCATTTTATCACTACATTTGTATAAATGTAAATATTTTATTGTTAAATAAGTGCATTTCATGTTATAAAAACCTGTGTAAAACCATAGAGTTCAATTAAAAAAGTTAATAACTCGTTTTTTATATCGTTCTAAAGAATATTGAGAGCTCAAAAGGACTTGTTTGGACAAGTTTCCCGCCCTAGTTCGAACAAGGTAGATGTATTTTGTTGTTCGCATGGTTTCCAAGGTATGTAACAAGTGTGTGTGTGTGTGTGTGTGTGTGTGTGTTTACTGTAAAATAGCCATATTTCTTTATTTGATCTAAATGGCCAACATAAACTGTTGTGCACATGCACAAGTTTGATATTTTGTAGGGACATCTTTCAATCCATTGTGAATGTAACTAGCGTTTCTTATCTCTGTTTCAGGTGTTTGCTGAGTAGCGCTTCACAAACCAGAATCTACCAAACACACATCTGCAGAACTTGATCGGCACAGTCTTCGCTGATGACTTTATATCTTGTCAGAAGGCACTGAAGTCAGAAAAGAATTCTGGTGAACTTGCTGAGATTCTATTGATTCGTTAGTTAAAGGTATTATGGTCTTAGTTGTTAAATATTGTTCTGTGGTTCAACAGACCTTGATTTTACACAGAATATTTTGAGCCTAACCCAAACTTAAAAGGATAGATTACTCAAAAATAAAAACTTCTCATTTACTGACCCTCATGTCATCCCAAATGTGTATGACTTATTTCTCCTGTACACAAGATTTTTAGAAGAATATCTCAGCTCAGTCGGTCCATAAAATGCAAGTGAAAGGATACCAACATTTTAAAACTCAAAAAATCAAATCAAATCAAATCACTTATTGACACACAACCATATACACAAGTGCAATAGTGTGTGAAATTCTTGGGTGCAGTTCCGAGCAACACAGTAGTCGTGACAGTGATGAGACATATACCAATTTACAATAAACATCAGATTTACACAACACAATTTAAGATCTAATATACACATAATTACACATAACACAATATACAAATAATAACACACACTGTACAGTATACAATACACACAATACAGAATACTCATTATACAATAAAAATAGTATATATAGTATATATAAAATATACAGTAGGTTGTAATGTACTGTATTGACATTCAGGCTGTCGGTTGATAGTAAGTTGCCAGTGTGTTGTTAAGAGAGAATATAATTTATGACAGTCCGGTGTGAGATATAAGAGTAAGGGTAATAAAGTGCAGTGCTGATGTATTTTGATCGTGAGAGATCAAGAGTTCAAAAGTCTGATTGCTTGGGGGAAGAAGCTGTCATGAAGTCAGCTGGTGCGGGTCCTGATGCTGCGATACTGCCTGCCTGATGGTAGCAGTGAGAGCAGCCCATGGCTCGGGTGGCTGGAGTCTCTGATGATCCTCCGAGCTTTTTTCACACACCGCCTGGTATATATGTCCTGGAGGGAGGGAAGCTCACCTCCGATGATGTGTCTGGCAGTTCGCACCACCCTTTGCAGAGCTTTGCGGTTGTGGGCGGTGCTATTGCCGTACCAGGAGGAGAAGCAGCCAGTCAGGATGCTCTCTACAGTGCTGGTGTAGAACCGTGTGAGGATGTGGTGGTTCATTCCAAACTTCCTCAGCCGTCTAAGGAAGAAGAGGCGCTGATGAGCCTTCTTCACAACGGCCTCAGTGTGGACCGACCATGTGAGTTTCTCAGTGATGTGGACACCCAGGAACTTGAAGCTGCTGACTCTCTCCACTGGTGCTCCATTGCTGGTGACGGGGCTGTGTTCTCCTCTTCTCCTGAAGTCCACCACAAGCTCTTTGTCTTACTGACGTTGAGGGAGAGGTTGTGCTCCTGACACCATTGTGTCAGAGTGTGCACCTCCTCTCTGTATGCTGTTTCATCATTGTCAGTGATCAGACCTACCACCATCGTATCATCAGCAAAATTAATGATGGCATTGGAGCTGTGTGTTGCCACACAGTCATGTGTGTATAGGGAATACAGGAGTGGGCTGAGAACACAGCCCTGTGGGGCTCCAGTATTGAGGGTCAGTGATGAGGAGATGTTGCTGCCCATTCTAACCACCTGGCGTCTGCTTGACAGGAAGTCCAGGATCCAGCTGCACAGTGAGCTGTTTAAGCCAAGCGCCCGGAGTTTCTCATCAAGCTTGGAGGGCACTATGGTGTTGAATGCTGAGCTGTAGTCTACAAATAACATTCTCACATAAGTGTTCTTTTTTCCAGGTGGGAGAGAGCAGTGTGTATTGTAGATGCAATGGCATCATCAGTGGAGCGGTTGTTGCGGTAAGGAAACTGCAATGGGTCCAGTGATGGAGGCAGCACAGAACAGATGTAATCTCTGATTAGTCTCTCAAAGCATTTGCTCATGATGGGGGTCAGAGCAACAGGACGCCAGTCATTTAAGCAAGTGATTTTGGATTGCTTTGGAACAGGCACAATGGTGGACGTTTTAAAGCATGTGGGGACTACAGACAAAGTGAGGGAAAGGTTGAAAATATCCGTAAAAACACCAGCCAGTTGGTTCGTGCACGCTCTGATGACGCGGCCCGGAATGCCGTTTGGACCCGCGGCTTTGCGGATATTCACCCGTCGGAAGGATCGGGTTACATCCGCTACAGAGACAGAGAGTGAACTAACCTCTGTAGCTTCGGCCACGAGAGCTCTCTCCGCAAGGGCAGTGCTTTTTCCCTCGAAACGAGCATAAACAGTATTTAGCTCATCAGGGAGAGAGGCAGCAGTGTTCACGGCGGAGTTTTTATTCCCTTTAAAGTCCGTGATGATGTTAATTCTCAGCCACATGCTTCTAGAGTTGGTGGTGTTAAACTGTCCTTCAATCTTGTTCCTGTACTGACAAAACGCATATAAAGGCAGCATAAAAGTAATTCATAAGACTCCAGTGGTTTAATCCATGTCTTCAAAAGTTATATGATGAGTGTGGGTGAGAAACAGATCAATATTTAAGTCCTTTTTTAAACTATCGCTTCAGAAGATATATTTAACCACCCATGGTCGGATAGATTAGTTCACCAAAAAATTTAATACCTCTTATCATTTACTCACCCTCATGCCATCCCAGATGTGTATGACTTACTTTCTGCTGCAGAACACAAATGAAGATTTTTAAAAGAAAGTTTCAGTTCCGTTGGTCCATTCAATTCAAGTGAATGATAGTTGATAAAAGTAACCCATTCGACTCGAGTGGTATTATCAATGTCTTTTGAGGTGATCCAGTTGGTTTTGGGTGAGAACAGACCAAAATAAACCCATTTTTCACTGTACATCTTGCCATTGCAATCTCTAAGCACAATCATGATTTCAAGCTCGATTACACTTCCTGGTGCTTAATGCATATGTACAGCGCTAGATGGCACTATAGGAAGTGTAATCGAGCTTGAAATCATGATTGCCAAGGAGAATTATAGTGAAAAATTCATTATATTTTGGTCTATTCTCACCTACAATAAAACCAACTGGATCACTTCAAAAGATATAGATTTAACTACTGGAGTAGTATGGATTACCTTTTAAATTGCCTTTATGTGCTTTTTGGAGCTTTGGTCCCCATTCACTTGCACTGAATTAACGTACAGAGCTGATATATTCCTCTAAAAATCTTTGTTTGTGTTCAGCAGAAGAAAGTCATACACATCTAGGATGGCATGAGAGTGAGTAAATAATGAGAGAATATACATTTTTGGGTGAACTATCCCTTTAATGGTGAATGTACTGAAAAGTTGTATTCACATGTTATGTTAAAATATGTTTATGTTATATGCCCAGACAGAATCTGTGCGTGCAGAAAACTCAGCAGAATTTAGAGGTCTGCACGGGCCTTAAAATGAAACCTGAAACCGAAATCGCTCACTATCTAATTTCTTCTCCTAGCAAGTACTGTTGCAATAGGTTATATTTTATGTAAGCATATAGGCAGCATTCATGACAGTATTGAAACAGTAAACATACACAGTTTTAACAAGGCACAGCAGCCCCTTATTACACTACAGCAGAAGGGAAAAAAGCACTGCCTTACCGTTTATGCGCTGAAACTTCACTTGGTGCAGAACAATCTGGAATAATATGAAACAATGCAACAGTCCCCTCTATGCAGCCTGAACTTATTCAGAATGTTAAATCTTTGTGACAACTGTGCTAAATACAATCTAGACGCAGCACAAAGAATGAAACAGAGCGCAGGTGTCTCAACATGCGTTTTTGAAAATCTAAAGTTCTTTTTAACTTGACATGGTGTTTAAAATGTGCTGGTCCTACACAAGACGCTGAAGAAAAAGTGAGATGCGGTGCAAATATCAAAGACATTCGTCCAGCATGTGTTTAAACAATGGGAAAACAGAACAGGTGCGCAAAAACAGGCGTATGAATGGCCCCTAACTCGTCCATTCACACATGTCTGTGAGCACATGAAACAAGTTCGGTAAGCCTGTTTATTTTTTCATTAATTACAAGCCCGACCTGAAACCAAAGTCCTACTTGGAAAAACTGACCTGAACCCAGCCCGAAACCTGTCGGGTTCTCGGGTCCCACTGGATGTTGGATGTTGTTTGTGAAATAGTTTGGCTAATTGTGTGATGCTTTTAGCAACCATTAAGAGAACAGAACTCTCAGGTTCATTTAACACATTTTACCCTGCTTAAATCCCATCCACAAAATTCTGCAGATTTTCCCAAAATATCTGCTTGGAAAGAGCCAAAAATGTCTACAGATTCCATCTGGGCCTAAGCTTTCCTATCTTCAGACTATTGTGAAAGTTACAAAAGCTATGAATTTGGGTTGGAAACTGAAGGGTGTTAGATAATTCACAATGTTTAGGCTGAATAACACATTCAACATTTAACACTAGATTAAAAATGTACTTTCAGGCTCAACATAGAGTTGTAGGGCTTTACTGGTTGTTTAGATCAGTGTTACTATCAGAAATAATTAATAATTATTTCTGTAGTTATTAATTAATATTTAAATTAATTAATTGAATCTAACTCATTAAAACCTCATATGGGGTTCCAGTAAATGTAGCGTGCTACGTTTAGGAGCGGGTTTGGTTATTAGCAATAATTAATAATTATTTCTGTAGTTATTAATCAATATTTAAATTAATTAATTGGATCTAACTCATTAAAACCTCATATAGGACTCCAGTAAATGTAGTGTGCTACGTTTAGGAGCGGGTTTGGTTATTAGCAATAATTAATAATTATCAAAGATAATTATTAATTATTAAAATCAATAGAACATTGATGAGAATCAATGTTAGCTTTTTTTTTAATCCTTTAAATCAACAATTATCAAAGATAATCGTTAATTGTTAACATCGATGAAACATTAATTAAAATTAACACTAGCTTATTGATCATTCAAATTCAACAATCATCAAAGATAATTATCAATTATCAAAAAATCAATAGAATATTAATAAGGATTAACATTGACGGGGCACCACCCTGGAATCAGTGACTAATAACCAAATAGTAAAACAGTCTCAATATTAGATTGTTTTCTTAGGAAAATCGACATCCGGAGAATATCGATTTTCGGGGAAAAAAAACAATGAATGAAGGTTTGAATCCGAGCACTGACATCCCATCAGCATGACACAGGCGTATGCAAAACAAACCAAAACACTTCTCTTTGTAATATAAACAAAGTTTATTTATGCAGTAATATCAATTAATAATTAATACAATGCAGTCAAGAAACTTCCGACTTACAACTACAAACTAAACAGTGATATGATTAGATATGGAAATAAAATAATCCTATAACACATAAGGTGTGTGTGTGACAGTGTGTGTGTGTGTGTGTGTGTGTGTGTGTGTGTGTGTGTGTGTGTGTGTGTAAGGAGGGACGCGCACAAAATGGCGGACGTGACTCTCGTAGAGAGCATATCACGCGAGACTTCCGGCCAGGGAATATGACCGTGAATGAGGGCGGAGAGAAACCAGTCAATGGCATCTACCAAAGCTGGGCTTTAGCATTTAAGCTATCTACGAGCCAAAAATGTGTGCCAGAATGTTTGTGACGGGTCGTGTGCGTGTGTGTGTGGTTAGTACGAGAGAGAGAGAGAAGTGACAGCCCTAAAGCCGATTTCGCGATAGTGGGAGAGAAATCAGCTGTTAGTTCATCGCTCAGAGACGCTCGTAAACAGTCCCGCGTAATTTGACTCTTTAATGGATGAACTCAGTTTACCGGTTTCACCCGCGATGGTGAAATTGCACAACAGTCCAATTTGGTTGGACCACAATACAGCAAAATAAATGTGTGATTATTAATACCGAGCATTAATAATGAGCGGACATGGCAGTCCGTAAACTATACAAGCAAAAACCTTGAAACGCAAGAATAACACGCTATAATATTCTATCTCTGCCCAGACGTAAACCTCTTACTTGAATCGCATGAGGACACAGGTAGAATGCGTTTTCCTCCGTCCTTTAACTCTGACCCGGTTCCTTGAGGCTCGGGTGATGACGGGAGGCCGTTTCCTCGCTCTGCCGGCGGGCGGTACGGCTGTTGATTCTCGGCGGGCTGGCGGAGAACTCAGAAATGTCGACTTGATTGAAGATGGAAGAGAAATCTTTAATCTCTTCACTTCTGTAGGCAAATGGTTGAAGATGCGAATTGCTCGGCGGTCTCCTTCGGATCCGTTAGAGTGTTCGGATGAACACAGAGTAATCGCAACTCGTCCAGCGAGATGGAGATTGTATGGCCACAGTTTCAAGTTGGACATTACTTCCTTGTGCCACGAGGTTGCACATGAGAGCAGCGTTGAACTGCGTCCACACGCTGCAAACAAAGTTGCTGGAAGCAAATCCCGAAAGCATTTCAGAGGTATTTCAACTCCTGATGATGTAATGGTTTGAGGTGCGTTCTGTTGTGTGCCTCATCCAATAGGAGTTGAGAGTTCGATCCCTTAGTGAGCAAGGCTTCATGGGATTTGCAGTCTGTTTTGGACTTCCTTTGTTTGATTTTGGCGCAATTTTTATCAGTATAATTTACGATTTGTAATGTGGGGGCTTGAGTTAGGTTTTTACGACTGTGTTAGGCCTGCCTTTGTCTTCTATCTGAATACATGAGGCCCAACAGTGTCCACAGAAGACGAACCACTGTGCTTCATGCATTACTTGTGTTGCTGAGAGAAGATGCCTCAAGATTCTTCAAAACATATGGGGTAAATTACTTTATTCACACATTTCTAAATAATTTAACCATTTTTGAAACTTAAAGGAATACCTCACCCAAAATTGAAAATGCTTTCATTATTTACTTACCCTCATGCCATCCCAGATGTGTATGAATTTCATCTGCAGATCACAAACAAATATTTATAAGAGTATTTCAGCTCTGTTAGGCCATACAATGCAAGTGAATGGGTGTCAGACATTTGAAGCTCCAAAAAGCTGTTAAAAACAGCATAAAAGTAATCCACACGACTCCAGTTGTTAAATCCATGTTTTTTGAAGTGATATAATTAGTGTGGGTGAGAAACCAATCAATATTTAAGTCCTTTATTACTATAAATCTCCACTTTCACGTTTATATCTGAAAGCCTGTTTAGTTTCACTTTCAGATCTGCAAGTGAAAGTGGAGATTGTAAAAAAAAGGAATTAAATATTGATCAGTTGATTGTATCTGAAGATATGGATTTAACCACTTTTATTCTACCTTTTTGGAGCATCAAAGTTTTGGTCACCATTCACTTGCATTGTATGGACCTACAGAGCTGAGATATTTTTCTAAAATTTTCATTTGTGTTCTGCAGAAGAAAGTAAGTCATTAACATCTGGGATGGAGTAAATGATGAGAGAATTTTCATTTTTGGGGGAACTATCCTTTTTAAAAAAAAAAAAAAAAAAGTTATCCCCTTTTCTCCCAATTTGGAAAACCCAATTCCCACTACTTAGTAGGTCCTCGTGGTGGCGTGGTTACTCACCTCAATCCGGGTGGTGGAGGACAAGTCTCAGTTGCCTCCACTTCTGAGACAGTCAATCCACGCATCTTATTACGTGGCTCGTCGTGCATGACACCGCGGAGACTCCGCATGTGGAGGCTCATGCTACTCTCCGCGATCCACGCACAACTTACCACATGCCCCATTGAGAGCGAGAACCACTAATCGTGACCACGAGGAGGTTACCCCATGTGACTCTACCCTCCCTAGCAATCGGGCCAATTTGGTTGCTTAGGAGACCTGGCTGGAGTCACTCAGCACACCTTGGATTCGAACTCATGACCCCAGGGGTGGTAGTCAGCGTCAATACTCGCTGAGCTACCCAGGCCCCCTGGGAACTATCCTTTCAATGATGATGATTTATGAAAAAAACAAAAACAAAGCTTTTGTCTTCCATGGAACAAATAAATTCATACAGGTCTGGAACAAGTGAGTAAATAATGACATAATTTTTGTGTGAACTATTCTTTTATGTAGGTGTGTATTTTGAAACGGATTTAAAAAAAAAAAATAAGTTCTTTAATTTTGCCTCTTTTTTTCTATTTCTGCATTTCAGAGCTGAAGATTCAGAAGAGCCAAATGTTGGATATTCACCAGTTGCCCTGTTAACAGCGGTCAGAGAACTCACAGATGCTGCAATTCACAACAATCTGGTCAGAAATTTCATTGTTCTTGAAAGTGAAGTCATCACCCACCTGCCCAGGCTTTTCAGATTTATTTTTACATTTGGACTGATTTATACATTGGATCTGAGTTACCCAAAAGAGTTTTAAAGACAGGTGGCTTTATAAGGTTTTAACATTGAAGGATGTGCAACACTAATGCAGCTGTACACAATTTATCCTGTCGCTGTCAAATTTTTTTTTTTTTTTTTTTCTCCAGTGTTGTGGTTCATGTTTTGTCAATAATTGTACCTTGTCTTTTTATATTAAATATGTTTACTACAGTTTACTAACAGTTTGCTTTTGTTTTTGTTTTTTTTGTGTGTGTTTAAGTTGCAAAATTTTCACATTTAAGGAAACATTTTTACTTAGCAAGTAATACTACTAGCACATTTCAAGTCACCTAAAATTATTTTGTTTAATTATTCATTTAACATGGCCTAAACAAAAAGTTAATACAAAGCATATTCATGATTTTAAAAACATATTTTTTTAAGTTGTATAAATATATTAAGTTTGCACAACTTTAAATTCTGTGTTGTGGTTAATTAAAATACAGTGCATCCGGAAAGTATTCACAGCGCTTCACTTTTTCCACATTTTGTTATGTTACAGCCTTATTCCAAAATGGATTAAATTATTTATTTTCCTCAAAATTCTACAAACAATACCCCATAATGCTAACGTGAAAAAAGTTTGTTTGAAATCTTTGCACATTTATTAAAAATAAAAAACGAAAAAAAAAATAAATAAATAATAAAAAAAAAATCACATGTACATAAGTATTCACAGCCTTTGCCATGACACTCAAAATTGAGCTCAGGTGCATCCTGTTTCCACTGATCATCCTTGAGATGTTTCTACAACTTGATTGGAGTCCACCTGTGGTAAATTCAGTTGATTGGACATGATTTGGAAAGGCACACACCTGTCTATATAAGGTCCCACAGTTAACAGTGCATGTCAGAGCACAAACCAAGCCATGAAGTCCAAGGAATTGCCTGTAGACCTCTGAGACAGGATTGTATCGAGGCACAGATCTGGGGAAGGGTACAGAAAAATTTCTGCAGCATTGAAGGTCCCAATGAGCACAGTGGCCTCCATCATCCTTAAATGGAAGAAGTTTGGAACCACCAGGACTCTTCCTAGAGCTGGCCGCCTGGCCAAACTGAGCTATCAGGGGAGAAGGGCCTTAGTCAGGGAGGTGACCAAGAACTCGATGGTCACTCTGACAGAGCTCCAGCATTTCTCTGTGGAGAGAGGAGAACCTTCCAGAAGAACAACCATCTCTGCAGCACTCCACCAATCAGGCCTGTATGGTAGAGTGTCCAGACGGAAGCCACTCCTCAGTAAAAGGCACATGACAGCACGCCTGAAGTTTGCCAAAAGGCACCTGAAGGACTCTCAGACCATGAGAAACAAAGATTGAACTCTTTGGCCTGAATGGCAAGCGTCATGTCTGGAGGAAACCAGGCACCACTCATCACCTGGCCAATACCATCCCTACAGTGAAGCATGGTGGTGGCAGCATCATGCTGTGGGGATGTTTTTCAGCAGCAGGAACTAGGAGACTAGTCAGGATCAAGGGAAAGATGAATGCAGCAATGTACAGAGACATCCTTGATGAAAACCTGCTCTGGACCTCAGACTAGGGTGAAGGTTTATCTTCCAACAGGACAACGACCCTAAGCACACAGCCAAGATAACAAAGGAGTGGCTCTGGGACAACTCTGTGAATGTCCTTGAGTGGCCCAGCCAAAGCCCAGACTTGAACCTGATTGAACATCTCTGGAGAGATCTGAAAATGGCTGTGCACCGACGCTCCCCATCCAACCTGATGGAGCTTGAGAGGTCCTGCAAAGAAGAATGGGAGAAACTGCCCAAAAATAGGTGTGCCAAGCTTGTAGCATCATACTCAAAAAGACTTGAGGATGTAATTGGTGCCAAAGGTGCTTCAACAAAGTATTGAGCAAAGGCTGTGAATACTTATGTACATGTGATTTTTTTTTTTTTTTTTTGTCTTTTCTTTTTAATAAATTTGCAAAGATTTCAAACAAACTTCTTTCACGTTGTCATTATGGACTATCGTTTGTAGAATTGAGGAAAATAATGAATTTAATCAATTTTGGAATAAGGCTGTAACATAACAAAATGTGGAAAAAGTGAAGCGCTTTCCGGATGCACTGTAAGTATTAGTAATTTCATATTTTGATTAGACCAAAATAATTTCTTTTAATTTATAGTTTCTGAGAAAAACAAGTTGTGCATACTTGAGACTTAACTTTTGATACTTGTAAAAGGCAATCAGTTGCCTCAAATTTAAGTTAGTAGAACTTATATGGGTTTACAGTGTTTTTAAACCCTCCAAAAATTGGCCCCATTTACTTCCATTGTAAGTGCCTCACTTAAAGAAAAGGAAGAACGAGTAAAAATAGTTTTGTGGTAATCAACACTGACAAAAATGCTTTCGATTGAGCTTAACTTGTATTGAACCTGTATTTCCTTAAGCTTTGAATGTGGTATGTACAACAGACTTCAGAATTTTTTTTCCAATAAATGGATTAGTTTCATACTGTGTGCTGCTTCTGTAGTCTCGTTTGACAGTCACTGAAGAATGAGAACATAGTGTTGACATTTATAACTGGCATTATACCTAGTTCAAGTAACTTGATCTAATCGACTTCATCTTACGTGATATAAACATGAAGTCTAAACAAGACAAGAAGGCTTAAATGTAGGAGAACATAACTGATTCAAGTTAAACGAACACCATTCATTCAAGTTAAACCAACACCATTCATTCAAGTTAAACGAACACCATTCATTCAAGTTAAACGAACACCATTCATTCAAGTTAGTTTTACATGGTCCATTTTACTGGGTTTAAATTGATTCCGTTTTATTAAGAGAACATGTTTCAATCACGTGGAACCACTGTCCATGACTGAATCATGTTCAGCCAAAGTGCTATTTTTTTCAGTGTAATTTGTAATGTTTGAATGTTCAGATGTTCCATTGCAGGTTAATTCTGCTTTGATTATTATTTTAAATATATGTGTATGAATGTGCGGATATGTATATGAATGTGTGTGTTTGATTTCATGTTTTAAATAATATTATGTTAAGGCAAAAAGGCCATAGTATTGTTTTTTTCAGGGGCGGAAAACAAAAGCTGTTGTTCCCAGAGCAAAAACATTTTAGAAATTGTCAGCTTAAAAAAAAAATTATGAACCAGTGAAAAAAGCAACAAAAGTGTTAAGTGTGAAAAATATGCTGAAGCATTTAAAGCCGTTGCTAATGAGTACTTGCAATATACTGAACAAAAGAATTTGTATGTTGTTTTTGGAATAATAATATATAAAAATAAAAAATAAAAATAAAAAAAGAATCAATGAGTGGTGGTGGTTTTTTATTAATTTTTTTAAATGAGTAAAGTGAACTATTTTCCAAAATGTTGCTACAGGCATAAAGTTTTAATTCTATAGCATAACTTTTTTTATTTTGTAAATTTTTTGGGGCAACTGCTGCAAGAAATTCACTATTTCAGCAATTTTAAAGTATAATGCAGACAAATCTTATCCTGCTTCAATAAGATAATTAGTTTTTTGTAGTTTACATTTTTTAAATGAAGAATAACACAATGCAAAAGTACAGTTAACCTACATTTAGAGAAAGAAAATGCATTTATTTTCAATTAAAAATTTAAAGTATTTAAAAAAATAATACAAAATAAATAAAAAATTGACTTCTGACAATTAATTTAAACCTGGGCATTTGCAAAGTAAAATTACATGGTTTTTTTGTATGTTTTATATATAAATGGTCTTAGTTTTTTTTTTTTTTTTTTTTATAACAATAGTAATTATCTGTACTTAAGCTTTTCTTTATCATTCTTTTAAAGATAATTATTCTGTGTTTTAGAGGTGTATGACTATTCTAACAATTAATTTATGTTAAAAGTAAAAGATTTCATGGAATTATAGGGAGATTTCTTGTAGAATTACAGTAATAGATGTTAAGTATGGCAAAGCTAATTACTGTTTTTTTTAAGAACACTATCAAATAACACTGGCATGTATTAAATACAGATGCTAAATGTAAAGAATTGTTTAATAGGTTGCCTATGTTTGTTCAGTACAGGGGGAGAAATTTACGGGATCAGTTGGTTCGTGCCGACACAGCCACCTCAGATGGGAGATTCAGACAAATAAAAGGTTCAAATGGATTCTTTTCATGCCGACATTGTTTAGCGTGACAGAATGTAAAGAAGGTTAATACATTTGTGAGTCATTCTATTAAGAAAGAATTTGAAATTATATAGTTTATTTCATGTTGTTCAATGTTATATATTTACTATCTTGCCCCTGTGGCTTTCAGTATGTTGGAAAAACTAATCGTCAACTCAGATTTTGCATTAATGAACACAGAAGCGTGATTAATAGAGCTAATAGTAAATCACCTGTTGCGAAACACTTTGCAGCTACGTTATTCAGTAGATCAGCTATCATTTTGTAGAATCAATATGGTACATCCCATGTGTCGATGTACCAATGTTGAACAGAAAATGATACAATCCAAGTGTAAGTGGATTTTTCAATTGGATACCGTTCAACCACAGGATCTAAATTAATTTATGTTTTTTATAACTCTATTTTATTTTTTTGCTCTCCAGCTGATGGTGGCTGTGCCAACACGTGATATGGCCTTTTGGATAATATGATCGCTATGTGTTTGTATTAGACTAATTAATCACATGTGTGTTGGATAATAGAAGCATATAAGTGTGTTCACTGTACAACCCAATTCCCCCCCAAAAAAATTGGGACAGCATGAAAAATGCTAATAAAAACAAAAATTAGTGATTTGTAAATTATACTCACCCTTTTCTATGTTGAAAGCACTACAACTATACATTATATGATGTTTTAACCTGTGAATTTCATTGATTTTTTTTTCCAAAAAATTTGGGACAGTCGAGTGTTTTCCACTGTGAAACATCACCATTTCAATAACACTTATTATGCATTTCGGAACTGAAGACACAAGTTTGTTAAGTTTAGGAAGTGGAATTTTCCCCCATTCATCCATTATGTAGGTCTTTAGCTGCACAATTGTATGGGGTGCTTCATAATGCACCACACATTCTCAGTTGGAGACAGGTCAGAACTACAGGCATGCCAATCTACCACCCACACTCTCTGCTCACACAGCCATGCACTTGTAATCTGGGCAGTATGTGGTTTGAAGTTGTTCTGCTGGAAAATGCAGGGACATCCCTGGAAAAGACGGTGCTGGATGGCAGTATATGTTGCTCCAAAATGTGTACATATCTGTCTGAATTCATGGTGTTCTCACAGATGTGCGAGTTGCCCATGCATGGGCACTGACACACCCATGGCCCATACAGACACTGGCTTTTGGACCTGACGCTAATAACAGCTTGAATGGTCCTTTTCCTCTTTGGCCTAGATAACAAGACGGCTGTGTTTTTCAAAAACTTTTTGAAATGTGGACTCTTCGGACCAAAAAACACAGTTCCACTCTACTTTCCATCTAAGATGAGACCAAGCCCAGAGAAGTCGTCAGCGCTTCTGAACAGTGTTGATGTAGGGCTTCTGCTTTGCATAGTAAAGTCTTAACTTCTGTGGATGCAGTGGCGAGTGGTGTTGACTAACAAAGGTTTACTAAAGTTATCCCAAAGCCCATGTTCATGATATCCATTACAGATGAATGATGTTTTTTAAGACAGTGATGTCTGAGGGATCAGAGATCACGTGCATTCAAAAGTGGTTTTCTTTTTGCCCTTTACGCACTAAGATTTGACCAGATTCCTTGAATCTTTTAACTATATTGTGCACTGTAGAGGGTGAAATGCCAAAAATCCTTCCAATTTGTCTTTGGGGAACACTGTTCTCAATGTGCTGGATTATTTATTGAAGCATCTGTTGACAAATTGACAAGTCTTGAACGATCCTTGCTCTTGAAGGACTAGGCTGATTTTGGAGGCTCCTTATACAGTATACAGTACTATGACACAATTGCCTCACCTGTTTAACATCTCCTGTTTCACATCGCCTTGATATTTCAACTCAAATTGTTATTAGTCTTAAATTGCCTCTGTCTCAACTTTTTGGCGCATGTTGCAATCATCGGACTTGAAATTACTGTACATTTAAAAAAATAAAAAATAAAAAATTCACAAGGTAAAATATCATATAATGTATAGTTGCAGTGCTTTCAATATAGCCAAGGGTGAATATAATTTACAAATCACTCCTTTGTGTTTTTATTATCATTTTTCATACTGTCCCAACTTTTTTGGAATTGGGGTTGTATGTAGATTAAAACAAACACTGAATAAGGTCCGGTGGTACCGAAAATGTTTGTATCTTTCTTAATATGCACGGAGCACATTGACTGCACATTTTTGTACTGATGGAATAATAAAAGAAGAACAGTGGATATCTCGGCTGACAATCCCTATTTTTGTGGATAAATAAATGTGAGTTGAATTTTTTCCACTTGGATTGTATTGAGATGTGATGTATGTAGAAACTGTAAACAGGGCCAAAGGCTGTTTTGGCTGCCAATGCTGTTTGCCACTGCTGGACATGACTTTGACCCCCCTTTGGGATTACAAGCTGTTTTAGAATTTGGAGTTTGGGAGAGCTGTTCTCACTATGAGCTCCGAGGGCTCCCTGGCTCATGAAGGGGAGGGAAACAGATGGTACACTGGACCTCCAAGTTCTAGCCTTCTGGTTCTCTCCTCACACCACATATGTTTCCCCCTACAGCTACAGTATATCCTGCTGATGGGTTTCCCACAAACCAACATACTCTTGGCATATTTGGCACAAGTGGGACAGTGAAGGACATAGGATGTCTCGGCAGGGTCCAGGAATATGTTTAAGTTGTAAAAAGATAGTAACATAAGCTAAAAAGGCAAATTAATTCATACTGAATAAACCTCTCTTCCTTTGAACTTGGACTCACTGTGGCCATACCATGGTGAATCAGATGGTAATAACATGGTACTTTGATATATAGAGTCCAAAAGTCTGAGACCACATTGAAAATGTGGGATTCAAAATCGAATTAAAACCTGGAAGTAAAATGTTTCAGGTTTTTAAAACTTTGAGAAAGAAAAATGATTATGTAAAATGAATCTTTTTTTTTTTTATTTTTACAATTCTACACTATTTCTAGGTCACTAATGAAATAAGCAAATTGGCATTTGGTATTTAAATAGTACTCCAATGTACTTCAAAGAATTCCATGGTACTACCATGGTACATGTCCAAAAAAACATGGTAAAACCATGGTACTTTTTTGTTAGTGTAGCCTGCTCTGACAGATGTATGGTGTACAATGACGCAAAACATTTAAAGTTACAAACAAATGCAAAAAAACAACAGGTGCTCATTAACACATGCTGTGACATCATGTATAGCTCTGTTTTAAGTACACTATATTGCCAAAAGTATTCGCTCATCTGCCTTTAGACGCATATGAACTTAAGTGACATCCCATTCTTAATCCATAGGGTTTAATATGACATCGGCCCACCCTTTGCACTATAACAGCTTCAACTCTTCTGGGAAGGCTTTCCACAAGGTTTAGGAGTGTGTTTATGGGAATTTTTGACCATTCTTCCAGAAGCGCATTTGTGAGGTCAGACACTGATGTTGGACGAGAAGGCCTGGCTCACAGTCTTCGCTCTAATTCATCCCAAAGGTGCTCTATCGGGTTGAGGTCAGGACTCTGTGCAGGCCAGTCAAGTTCTTCCACACCAAACTCGCTCATCCATGTCTTTACGGACCTTGCTTTGTGCACTGGTGTGCAGTCATGTTGGAACAGGAAGGGGCCATCCCCAAACTGTTCCCACAAAGTTGGGAGCATGGAATTGTCCAAAATCTCTTGGTATGCTGAAGCATTCAGAGTTCCTTTTACTGGAACTAAGGGGCCAAGCCCAGCTCCTGAAAAACAACCCCACATCATAATCCCCCCTCCACCAAACTTCACAGTTGGCACAATGCAGTCAGACAAGTACCGTTCACCTGGCAACCGCCAAACCCAGACTCGTCCATCAGATTGCCAGATGGAGAAGCGTGATTCGTCACTCCAGAGAACGCGTCTCCACTGCTCTAGAGTCCAGTGGCGGCGTGCTTTACACCACTGCATCCGACGCTTTGCATTGCACTTGGTGATGTATGGCTTGGATGCAGCTGCTCGGCCATGGAAACCCATTCCATGAAGCTCTCTACACACTGTTCTTGAGCTAATCTGAAGGCCACATGAACTTTGGAGGTCTGTAGCGATTGACTCTGCAGAAAGTTGGCGACCTCTGCGCACTATGTGCCTCAGCATCCGCTGACCCCGCTCTGTCATTTTACGTGGCCTTACGAGATGCTGTCATTCCCAATCGCTTCCACTTTGTTATAATACCACTGACAGTTGACTGTGGAATATTTAGTAGCGAGGAAATTTCACGACTGGACTTGTTGCACAGGTGGCATCCTATCACAGTACCACACTGGAATTCACTGAGCTCCTGAGAGCGGCCCATTCTTTCACAAATGTTTGTAGAAGCAGTCTGCATGCCTAGGTGCTTCATTTTATACACCTGTGGCCATGGAAGTGATTGGAACACCTGAATTCAATTATTTGGATGGGTGAGCGAATACTTTTGGCAATATAGTGTATGTATGTGTTGGTGAATCCCTGACGTAATGTGGCAGATAGTCAAATCTGCCATTAACGAGTCACATTATTTGCCAACTTTCCATAACCTGTCAAAGTCTGTGTCATTTCAATGGACCATCTGATAATGTGCAGAAGCTATTTTTGGCTCTAGCTCTCTTTATGTTAAGGTACATTTCAAGTGTTATCAAATCACAAAGTCTGCCTCTGACAAACGTTTATTGAAAGTAATAACCAGTGAAGTATACAATTTAAATGCTGAAATTCTGTACAGTGCATTATCTATAGAGCAGATACTCATGTGGTGCAGGTAATGCATCTAAGATATCCCATAATTTCATCTATAATCAGAGCCAGAAAATTTATTTTTGAGATTACATCTGATCCAGTTTCGTGTGTTCAAATCTTCGGTTTCTCAGCATGTGTAAGAGCTGTTTTTGCACTGTATTTAAAAAAAAGTAATATTTATTGTAGTTCATATTCAGTGAGCCTCCATTTATCATAGTGACAAAGAAAGTGGTTAAACATAGGGAGAAAAAAATTTTTCACAGAAAAGTAAACTTCAGCATTTGGATGCCCTTGTCAATGCCTCCTGGAACAAATAAAGTTACGGAGCAGAACAAGGAAATAATCTCATTAATGGCTGCCATTCGTGAGTGATTAAGGCCTGTCCTCATGCAATGGCACACTGGACACAAAGTTCTTAGAGGTTAATAAGCGGTTACAATCAATTACTCAGCTAATATGATACAATCAATGGGTTCCTCCAATCGTTTGAGGGGGAAAAATGAAGTGGAATACAATAAAACCTTTTGAATTTTATTGGCCAAGGTATTATAATTTTTTTTAATTTATTTTTTTTTATTTCAGGCTGATTGAACAGCAACAGCACTGCATCCTTGTGCCGCACAGTATTAATGACATTGAATGACCTCTACTGAGAGACTCAAACCATATGCTCAAATTCTGTAGTTGCAGAACCAACATATAACCAATAACCAATAAGCCATGCACAACTTTTCATTGGGTAAATTAAAAATGAAAACCCTTCCTAAATGGAGAAAAGAGGGGTCATTCACAAATGGCATTCATTCACCCAAGACCATGCATGATGGACCATTCGCAGACTGTCTGATGCCAATTGCACACAAAAATGGCAAGAGCTGGCTGAAATCACCAGTTTTAACATAACTGGCTCTGATCTGACTCAGATCCCTTTGAAACATGGAATCATCAGGTGTTTACAAACCCGATCCAATAAACATCAGTATGCAAGTTAAAATCGGATTAAAATAAGATTTTTTGGAATGCATTTTATAGTCTGAATGGTCTGACTGGAATTTGTTTTTTTGTGATTCAGGATGCATTTGGATATGTATTCAGGAACAAACTGGACATTCTTTAGCTGGACTGCATTTACACCATGCAGTCAAATGCATCTGAACTGTGATCGGACAGAGATCCGATCAAAGTTACCAACGCAAAATGGAAACTTACAAATTACATCAGAGGCTGTGGTAACTGAAAATCCTTCGTCTTAAGCAAATTTGAAAAACATTGATGGATAATTCAAATGCTTTCCAAAACTTTGACATTCAGGGTTTTTCTTCCATTGAACATATTTTGGCAGCCGCCAAAGCTAAGTTTCGGGGCACCGAAGCAAATTTCTGCACTTTACGAGTGCTATATATGCTTCTCATCTGAAATGCAAGAGTGAATCCTGGTTTCACATGTGTATCGTCGAACCACATGGTGATTAGAAAATAGGAGAGAGACGCAAGCAACTGGGAATTTGAGGAAAGAGACGAGATATTCCAAGTGTATTCCAATGGAATAATTCATGTGATATTGATCAATGATCATTGTTCGGGTGACAAGTTTGCAAGACAGCAGAGTCTGTTGTGTCACTCACATTGCAACAGAAAAAGGCTAAAACCCCAACAAAGCACTTGCACTTTAATTAACTGCTGGGATTAATAAAGTTCTAAACCTAACCTTTAACAACGGATGACAGTAGTGTAGCATAGTTAATTACTTGCATATTAGTTTCTGGATAACAAAAATGCATCTGCATTTGCACCTTCTTTGAATGTGGTCAGAATTCCACATGCAGGTTTCAACATGCACATTGTCACACTATGGGATAAGACGTCACAATGGATCCTGGCATTAAACCAGTACAGTAAGTATCATGGTAGCGATGGGGGGACACGTTCCCCCATCACATTGTCCACTACCACCATCAGAGCTAAATCTATGCATCTCTTTAAATCTACGCCTGCATTAAAAAGCCTTTTAAAAGTAAAACAATTATCATGCACAAATGACTCCTAAGTTCACCAAAAAATGTAATTGATAAATTGGATTCATTTATAACATTTAAAACACATGTGGCAACATGCCTCAACCTGACTTTAATCAAAATTCCTTTGTCTTAAAAACACGTTTAAACCTTTCCGTAAAAATCAGCCTTCATAATACAGTTGACCCTTGCTTTAATGTATGCCAGTTTGGTTCGATTATGTTCACTTGTTTACTCAAGAACTATAACAAATGTATGAGAGTGAAAATTTACTTTGGAGGGTAAAGTCTGCAAAAAGATTATTCTATTTAAGAGGGGGTTTAACTAGATGTTTGAAACCAACATACAAAACCTCTGCTAGAGAAAACACATATTTTTGCATTTGGGCTTTTGACTCCAAATCTCATAGTTAAAATATAGCCTATGTGACAACTTCCCTGTGTGACAACTAGCCCGGTCTTCCCTGTATGCATGAATAAATCAAATGCCTCTGTCTCCACCTCTGTAAAATGTTCTTTCATGCACATTTTGAGTTCAGCAGCACAGCGAGATGTCCTGGCCTCTCATTCCACAATGACAGCTACTATCTTACTGTAAGTCTCTTGTGTGCACTTGACACTTAAGTCATTACTATGGCAACTAATGTAGATACACTGGATATTTTCTGAAAAAACAGATCAGATTTCATCACTTGCAAAATGATGTGTGGAAGTCAGTCCTAAGGATTGGATTTGAAAAAACAAATTGGATTTTTGTGTAGTGTGAACGAAGTAGCAAGTAAACATATAACCACAACAATTTTGTTATACGGCCTCCTCCTGTCTAAGTGAATGATTCTTGGTCAGAATAGGCTGCAATGTGGATCAGACTTAATGCCGATTATCAAACATCTGGCCTCACAAGACATATGGTACATGCAGGGAACAGAGTAAATAATAACAGGAAGCCAAATCAACACTGCCTGGAGGTGAACTTTTCTATCCGGGAGCCTCTCTTAGCGTTACAGTCACCATCTCAGCCCTTTCGACCAGGCCATTGTTCAACAAGTGTCTCAGACCTTATCTTTTAGCACTTTGAACACTTATTACAATAATTAGATCTAAACCCTTGTCCACTCATTATTTGCACATGACCAGAGCACAAGGCTTGTTATCTGTCTTGGTGCTACCTCTTTTCGGCAGGGATACACAAATTAAATCCAAGCCTGGCTTTTTTCCCCACTGCCTGCTTCATAATGCAGTCCAATTACGCAGATTCCAAGTTACTTACTTATGCAATCAAGTAATTACAACCCAATCTCAACCAAGTCGCAACATAATCTTTAGATTGGTAGGGAAATTATGTCAAATGATGCACCATTTATTGAGATGTGACAATTGCCTTCTTAATTTTGATGCCATTGTGTCAACTTGCTTTCTCCACCTAATCAAGGGTGAGTGTAATCATGAAAGTGGTCCTGAGATGTGGACCGCGATGCTGTAATTACATTTTAATCATAGTGGTGTAGGGAACATGGGTTGTTGCTTTCTCACCAGTTTCTTAAAACTGAAGACAGAAAGATGTCTGGCAGCTCTGAGAACTATAATGGGACTAAAGTTCTCTTTAAAATCCAAGTACTATAGGACTTTGTGAGCTGCCCTGCCCTGATTGTCAGGGAAATTGTGTTTGATAAAATGGAGAGATAAAGTGACATTTAAAATGAGTACAAATGGAAATATATGTTTTTTCATTCAAATTTTGATGCAATAACTATTGCTAACACTAGCGAATCGTGGCATAGGCGATATAGGCAGGTGCCTAGAGTGGCAACGCACTCTGGGGCAGCACGACAGGGTACCTGATCAGCCGCCCCCGCACAGAGCTCACAAGATCGTGATGGGAGAAAGGTGCCCCGAATTGTGCCTGCCCACACCTGGCTCGCTTTGTGAGAAAGATTCCCCAAATCATCCCAACCCGCCCCGAGCTCACAAGATCGCGATGAGAGAGAGCCCCTGCACAAAGCTTGCAAGATCGCAATCGTGAAAGGTGCCCCAAGTTGTCCTGACAGGCCAATTAGCCTTGAAGGCTATATATGGTTAGGATTATGGATGTTCACAATGCATTCTTACATTCTGAACAAACATAAGATAACCATGATCAACAGTATAGGTACACCATGACACAGGATTGCCTCAGTGGTCATGATGAGAGAATTTTCATTTTTAGGTGAACTGTCCCTTTAAATAAAATTAACTAGACAATGAATATAGAAATGAACTATATGCAGAATGTATATAGTTCATTTCTATACTCATTGTGATATACAGTATATACTATATACAGTATATACTGTATATAGTTCATTTCTATATTCATTGTTTAGTTATTTTTATTTAAAGGGACAGTTCACCCAAAAATGAAAATTCTCTCATCATTTACTCACAGTCGTGCCATTCCAGAAATATGGCTTATGGATTTAACCACTGGAGTCTTATGGATTAATTTTATGATGTCTTTGTGATTTTTGGTGCTTCAAAGTTCTGGCCAACATTCACTTGCATTGAATGGGCCTACAAAGCTGAGATATTCTTCTAAAAATGTTATGAGGATGTTAAGGGGGCGCCATGTCGGATCTCGTCTTAGGCACCAAGTAAGCCAGAACCGCCACTGATTTCTAAATGTGCACATCTATCATATGAGCCTGTTTTGTTTCAGCAAGTATAGACCTTTGTCATGTCTGTTTGGCACTTCAACCCTTCACTCAGATTGTTATGCTGATAACATAATTTTTTATAATTTTCATGCTATCTTAGAAAAATGCAAAATAGGTGCATTTTCACTGGTGGTCTCAAAAGTTTGGACCCCACTGTACATTTTTTCAGAAATAAGTTGCTGAATAATGGGCTGTTCTTCTGTCAACTGTATGTAATTATATGCATTAAGACCTGTTGTGCAAGAGAAGTTAAATACGTATTACAGTAATTACTACTTCCTACTAAATGCTGTAGTGTTTCATTCCTGTGTCACTAGCGGAATTGTTAAAATAATGACAGTTCCCAAACTGGGTTCCCAAACACTCCCCCCATCTAAATCCTTAGGACAAAGAGATTGTTATATCCCAAACTCACACCATTGGTCAGACATTGAGCTAGGACAGGTTTTTGTGTTGTCAAGCTAGAGTCTTCATTTGTCTGCCCAAGTATACAGGACACTGTGTAATCAAATATTTGATTGAAGGATGTCAAATACGCTGTTGTATAGTACATACACATCCTACATCACCTCTGTGCTTCAGAGCGTATATGTGCACAACAGCAAGGCCAATTGTTGTTCCTATTAGTGTATTATCCAGGTTTGTTAATCCGATTTCACAAATATTGGCTGGTATGATTTCAGTCAGACTATAGCATTTACATAACATTTTTTAAAAGATGATTTATAGCTTTAGTCCGACTGAAATTGAACTTTTAAAGTAATGTAAATGCACTGAATGTTATGTCAGGCCATTAAAAACAAAGAGCAATGTTAAATGTGCCACAGAGCTTGTACATTGCAGGGAAATAAACTTACAAATGGCTTACAGTGTTGTCTCTGAACCATCAGAATGCATAGAAGAAAGTACTTCAACTTGACACACACACACACACATAAACACAAACACAGGTGGCCAAAAGTTTGGAATAATGTACAGATTTTGCTCTTATGGAAAGAAATTGGTACTTTAATTCACCAAAATGGCATTCGACTGATCACAATGTATAGTCAGGACATTAATAACGTGAAAAATTACAATTTGATAAAAATGTTCAGAACTTCTTGAACTACTTCAAAGAGTTCTCATCAAAAAGCAATGAAAGCTTTGCAGATTCTTGGCATTTTATCTGTCAGTTTGTCCTTATACTCAGGTGACATTTCACCCCACGCTTCCTGTAGCAATTGCCATTGATTGTCTTGTCGGGCACTTCTCACTCACCTTACAGTCTAGCTGATCCCACAAAAGCTCAATGGGGTTAAGATCCATAATACTCTTTTCCAATTACAGTATCTGTTGTCCAATGTCTGTGTTTCTTTGCCCACTCTAACCTTTTATTTTTTGTTTTTCTGTTTCAAAAGTGGCTTTTTCTTTGCAATTCTTCCCATAAGGCCTATACCCCTGAGTCTTCTCTTTACTGTTGTGCATGAAACTGGTGTTGAGTGGGTAGAATTCAATTAAGCTGTCAGCTGAGGACATGTGAGGCGTCTATTTCTCAAACTAGAGACTGTGATGTACTTATCCTCTTGTTTAGTTGTATCTGGGTCTTCCACATCTCTTTCTGTCCTTGTTAGAGCCAGTTGTCCTTTGTATTTGAAGACTGTAGTGTACACCTTTGTATGGAATCTTTTTTTTTTTTTTTTTTTGGGTAATTTCAAGCATTGTATAGCCTTCATTCCTCAAAACAATGATTGACTGATGAGTTTCAAGAGAAAGCTGTTTCTTTTTTGCCATTTGTGACCTAATATTGACCTTAAGACATGCCAGCGTACTGCAGTGTTGCCCAACCACTGTGCCGTGGCACACTAGTGTGCCGTGAAAGATTGTCAGGTGTGCCGTGGAAAATTATCAAATTCCACAAAATAAATAAATGCATGAAAAAAAATTATAATTTCGGGATCCAAACTCCTCACCTTTCGGAGAAATTCGCTGTTTTGAAACCATAATCGGTCACTTTTGTGATTGTGAAGAGCAATGATTAATGTGCAAAAGTGACTGATATTTATGCGTTAAGGGTCTTTCACATGACTCGCATCAGCGCTGCAGAATACATTGAAGTCTATGAAGTTATGCCACTTTACACCAAAGTGTTTTTCACACACGTTTTTGCTTCACCAATAATGTCTTTGAGAGTACTAAGCAACAAGAAATATTAAAAAAATCTGTCCAAATTTGTGGACACATTGAATGTCTCATCATTTCTTTTAATTAAATATTACCTTATCGTTTACGAATATCAGAGACCCCAGTTATTGAACTAATTTAAATTCACCAAGAAAACGCTTAGACCTAAACATAAACAAGTCCTTTTATTACTTTCTGCTACCAAAGCAACTGCAAGCTTTTTTCTCTCTTCCAAATACATGTTTTCAATGTTTATTGTGCACACCTCCCGCTTTTTTACGTGGAAAACTCGTAAAATCGCCCCTCTGTGACGCTTTCTGCAACTCTTGTCACGTGGAGGGCAATGCGGTGTTTGGCGCTGGCATTAAACAGAGCATTGACGCCTCGACTCGACTCATGTGAAATGCGCTTTACAATGACAAAAGAATATTATTGAAACTCAAAATTATTATTATTTTTCTATTATTGTGGTCTTTTCTGATAAAAGCCATGTTAAGCAGTTTAAATAGGCTACTGTAGGTAAATGATACCGTAGATCTGCTTTGTGTTTATAATTCTTATACTGAAGTCAGTAGATTTGTAGCCATGCAAGTTTTAATAAAGGAGAAGGTAAGGACATTATTGAAACTCACTATTATTAGACTATTACTGTTGTCTTTTTGGATGAAAAATAATGCTCAGACTGAAGGAAGACTATAGATCTCTTTGTTCTTTTAATGCTTAAACACTATAAAGTCTCTTGGTAGATTTCAGTCATGAACAACTCAAAATGATTCACTGACTCACTCATAGCACATAAGATGCTCATTTGTCGCCACATAGTGACATTTCCAGAAGGGGTCACTGAACTAATCAGTTAATAAAATTGAACAAATTTGTGAAACAGGAACAAACCTCACCAAAATACTCTTTATTTTGCAGCTAATTCTGCACAACTGTAAACTTGAATAAACTTGAATCACTAAAATAGCTGGAATTGGTGCTTTTAGCTTATTCTTTAAAAACAATATCCCCAGAAAAAATTTTAGTGGAGCAGTGATTGTCTTACCTTATTCGCCCCTCATGAGTTTGCATCCCTATAATTTGTTGTGGCATTGCAAGAATAAATCTACAAATTAGAAAAATTTCAATACAAATTTGTTGTTTTTTCATTACCATTCAGAGCTCTTGACACCTGTGACCTCACACAGCGTAGCCTACCTATGTGATTTTTTTTTTTTTTTTTTTGCATAGCCGAATTTCAAACATTACAAGTAAACACGCAACTAAGATGGACAGAAAACATGGACAAGTTCTTGAAAAGTAAAAGTATTGACGTGTGGGATAGTGGTGTGCCGTAGAATTTTTATTAGTCGTAAAAAGTGTGCCGTGGCAGAAAAAAGGTTGGGAAACACTGGTCTATTGCATACTGTGGCAACTCAAAAACAAACACAAAGACAATGTTAAGCTTCATTTAATGAACCAAATAGCTTTCAACTGTGTTTGATATAATGGCAAGTGATTTTCTAGTAACAAATTATCAATTTAGCATGATTACTCAAGGATAAGGTGTTGGAGTGATGGCTGCTGGAAATGGGGTAGTGATGGGTCGTTCATGAATGATTTGTTCATTTTCAACTAATCTTTTATGTGATTTAGAAGAATGAGTAGTCTCAGAGAGTGATTTGTTCATTTTGTGTTGGCCGCGCATGTGCATTGCGCAACCTCCGTTCGTTTGTTATGTGAAAATCGCATAGGCGCTGTACAGGAGACAGAAATGATTAGTTCACCTCTCGAGTCTTCTGGTCTGAGTCGCTCGTTCTTTTGTCACGTGACAGCCGTATACGCTATGGATTGCTCACACAGGAAATAGAAATTATTAGTTCACCTCTCGAGTCTTCTGGTCTGAGTCGTTCGTTCTTTTGTCACGTGAAAGCCATATACGCTATGCAGTGACAAAAGAACGAATAACTCCAACAAGAAGATTCCAGAGGTAAACTAATCTTTCAGTTTCTCATAATTTGTCCTTGGCTGCATTATAAATTTTTCCTTATTGGGACTATAATCAAAGTTTGTGTAAGTAGATGTGTTGGGGGGGATTTGGCTATTGAAAATTTATCATTTGAATTTAATTCTGCTCAAATGAATGAAATGAACTAAATGACTTGAATAAAGATTCGTTCATTTTGCTGAACGAGACTCAAAGATTCAAGTCAGTAAAATGATCTGATTTTCCCATCACTAAAATGGGGCCTGTCTAGATTTTATCAAAAAATGATGGTGCTGTTTTTTTACATCAGTAATGTCCTGACTATACTTTGTGATCAGCTGAATGCCACTTTGGTGAATTAAAGTACCAATTTCCTTCCGAAACAGCAAAATCTGTAAATTATTCCAATCTTTTGGCCGCCAGTGTGTGTATGTGTATATATATGAAAACTTTTTTTCAGAACATATAATGCAGAAAACAAGGCTTTAGAATTGGTGTCACGTAGCTACTTTCATTGTTGTCAGCTGAGTGGAAGCTAATGAGTAAACATGTATTCACCAAACTGTTTTGTTTAGGAATCACAGTTTGGTACCCCCTTCAAACCAAACAATTCCAGATGTTGCATTTATAAAATATAATATTTAAAAGTCTAGTTTTCCACCGTTGAAAGTTTCCCCTGAACTTGTATAGCAGAATATGGTGTAACACCGCTGCTGCCGTTTATCTCTCGTCTCAGCAGTATTAATTTAGTCAGCATTTGACTGATACTAAACAGTAATACTGATGTTTATTTAGCTATTTATTTTATTTGTATTTATTCTTTATTTAAATGGTCAGCATTTGACTGATACTAAACAGTACTGATGTTTATTTTTATTTATTCTATATTTTAATGGTCAACATTTAACTAATACTAAACAGTACTGATGTTTATTTAGCTATTTATTTTATTTTTATTTATTCTATATTTTAATGGTCAGCATTTGACTGATACTAAACAGTACTGATGTTTATTTAGCTATTTATTTTATTTGTATTTATTTAGTTAAATGGTCAGCATTTGAATGATACTAAACAGTACTAGTGTTTATTTAGCTATTTATTTTAATTTTATGTATTCTTTATTTAAATGGTCAGCAATTGACTTATACTAAACATACAGTATTGATGTTTATTTAGCTATTTATTGTATTTTTATTTATTCTTTATTTTCCCAGTGTTCATTTCTAGAATTTGTTGACAATGTATAATAATAATGTCAAATATTCTTTGATAAAAATATTTGGTTTAAGAAAGCAGCCTTCTGAGTACCTTTGCATAGTCATATCGGTGCAAAATCGGTGAACAATCCACATAGAAAACATCTGTTTTCAATCCAGCTCAAAAATTAAATATATCAGCCACCATATCGGTAATCGGTGAATTTTCAAAATCCCAAAAATCTCATATCGGTCGGGCTCTAATATATATATCACAGCAGCTTTAAGACATCTAAAAAAAAATTCCTGTTAGCCTTAATGTGCCCTCAGCAGACAAGTTATATTATATAATATTATAAAACAGTAGATGGAGAAGACAAGTTTAATTTCAAAGCACACCTACACAAACACGAAAGAAAAATTAGAAAAGTTATTCTAGGAATGTAAATACAATTCTAAACAGTTTAAACCTAAACAACTTTTTGTTTGAATCGAAAAATGTAAAACAGCTTAGACATCATTTGGTATGCATGGTCATAACAGACAGACACAGAACAATGTCCACTCAACACAGCAAAACAAAAGATACCCAAAAGGAACACAGAGGTTCATTATCCTCACACTGCTTAAAGTGTTCAGCTGAACAGTAAACAAATGATTCAGTACAGTCTAATTGGACGGCTGTGGATGACACAGTAGCTCTCCATAAAAACCAGGCCCCTCTCAAAGCCATAATCAACCAGAAAATGCACCTCTGCTGTGCAACTGAGAGATTAACATAGAAATTCATACATATAGACATCCGCCCACTTAACAGATGGGGCATTATGTTCTTTATGTACATGGCATGCAATTATCCCAACACACTGCTATATACTGTACAAACATACTATGTTCTTTCTGAATGCTACTGTAGCAGAAAGCTGGTGATTCACGGCAACAACACAGCATCCCCTCAAGCCTACCCTCCCCCTTCCTCTTACCTCCTCTCCATCCTCAAACACTGACCTCTACCTGGGATATTCTGAGCCAAAGAAACAATCCTTTTAAGCAGACAAATGAACAAAGCTGATTTTCATGTATTACCCTTTCTCTGGAGAGAGCACTTAGCCTTAGCACTCACAAGAGACGCAGCAGAACCTCTCAGATTCAATCCCGGCTAACAACATCACATGACTCTGTACCATCTGCTCCTTGCTTGTAGTCATGTGACATGGATTAATCAGTGAGTTTTGGGATTTGTAGTTTGACAGTGAAAATACACTCACTGGCATCATGATAATGATGAATTTTATATATATATATATATATTATATATATATATTCATTAATCATGTAATATATGTAAATGTTACATAAAAATGTATATTTTTGTATAATATTTAATAATAATGTGCATAATGATATATAATAAATGTATAAAATAAATTGGTATAATTTTAAACAAAATGTGCAAAAATGACAGCACAACATATACAGTACATAAAATTATTTGGATTGCAGAAAGTTTGCGTGTAATAATTAAAAAATGTTTAATCAGAAGGAATTTGTTTAAGGTAAATTAAAAATGTATATAATTTACAATTTATTATTAAAAATAATTATACTTCATTATTGTTTCAGTGTATATACTAGAAATCAAAATAATTTTAACTAATTTTTTATGTGAACTCCCTAGAAATAAATAAAAGATGAGGATTAAATGAAGGAAAGAGCTGAACTGAGAGAATGACCTTTCGGGATGAGCCAGACTAGAGGAGAGAGTGGTGCACGATCGGAAAACATTCTGCATGTTTCCATTGTAGAAAAGGTGGTTCCAGGCTAGACATATTGGCTCCACACTGGCCTCTGTAACCTGTTGGTTTCAAACTAGGAACCAAAGTACCGATGCAAAACCAAAGTAGATTGTTAGCCCAATTGCAAAATCGACTAACTAGCTATTTACACTGTTAACACTGTAAGCAACATGCGTTCAGCTGACGTACATCCTATTCCAAAGCTTAGCATGTTACATTGCACAGCAGCTTCAGCCACTTTTAACCCATTTGTATAATATAAAATATTACTTTATCTTTTCAGCCAATCGTTGGCAGCAGTGCAATGCATAAAATCATGCAGATACGGGTCAGGAGCTTCATTTAATGTTCCACATCAACCATCAGAATGTTTGATCTCAGTGATTTTGACCGTGGCATGATTGTTGGTGCCAGATGGGCTGGTTTGAGTGTTTCTGTAACTGCTGATCTCCTGGGATTTTCACACACAACAGTCTCTATAGTTTACTCAGAATGGTGCCAAAAACAAAAAATATCCAGTGAGTGACAGTTCTGCAGATGGAAATGCCTTGATGATGAGAGAGGACAACGGAGAATGGCCAGACTGGTTCGAGCTGATAGAAAGGCTACGGAAACTCAGATAACCATTCTGTACAATTGTAATGAGCAGAATAACATCTCAGAATGCACAACACATCGAGGCGGATGGGCTACAACAGCAGAAGACCACGTCGGTAACTTCATGAGGGCCATAGTGTTCCTAATAAAGTGCTCATTGAGTGTATGTGAAATGATTCCTATGAAAATAATTTGTTACACATTTTTTATGTTTGCATCAAAAGCAGTTTGTGACTAAGTTACTCTGCATGTTAAAATGTGTTCTTAAAACTCTCATGACACTGAAAAGGTAGGCTGGTTCTGAGAGAGGTTCACAGATCCCTGGGCCAGGAACCAGCTGAGCATCAGCTCTCACACAAGCATCAGCACCATTTTTGAGTAAAAGGGGTAACAAACAACCCTCCTGCCACTCCCCTACTAACACACACACACACACATCTCTCTCCTAGAAAGTGAACAAAAGTGTTAAATGAAGAGGCATCTGATCATTGTATTTCATAGAGAAACTGTATTAAAAGGAACAGGATGTCACTTCCGTCACCCACCGACATTCACACACTCACACTGTTCGCATACAGTGCTGTCAGCCAGCCTCGGGCCCAGATCTAGGGCCAGGACCAGCTAAATATGACACTAACAATTAGACCAAAATCACCAGAGCAGGACAGAGCATTTATTTATTAAAAACAGATTGAACAGCACAGAGCTCATAGAACATTAACATAGCTTTCCAACACAACAAAAATAAGCATTATGGAAAGGACTATGAAGTAAACCATTTTCTCTTCTTATTTAGTTTAGTTCCTGTAGCTCAACTGGTTGAAAAAGGCGCTAGGTTATGGGTTTGATTCCCGGGCAACATTCATACTGGTAAAACATAACCTGGATGCATTGTAAGTCACTTTGGATAAAAGTCTGCCAAATGCTTCAATTTATTTTTTATTATAATATCTGACTGGTGCTTGTGATATAGATTCAGAGGTCACTGCTATGCAGGGAGACGTGATACTTGCGTTTTATTAAACTGACTGTGGGAGAGCTGTGGTGATATGATATGAAACGAAGCAGCATGCAACAGCCTCAAGACTGAATTATAGATGCCTCCCATCTGCTAACAGAGGAACAGTCTGTCAGGCCTCCTCAGTGTAACCACTCTGGGGGCTAAAAGATCCTGTCTTGTTCATTCTTACCTCTCCCTGAAATACGAGAACTACCCCTTGACCTAATCTCTCTCTGATAGTTAATATATTCCAGCATTGAGAATGATAGGAGCATTGACATAATCCAGGATGACATTTTTTTATGGGCTTGGAGAGAGGATGAACGGGACTAGGACACGACACAGGCCAGACTCAAACCTGAGACCCCATGAGCCAACAGCTGTTAATGACTCATGAGTATGTGTACTACCCACTGCACCACAACTCATTAGCGGTTGATGGTGATTACTTACATGTAAACAGCTGCCCAACCTAATTCACAAGAGTATATGTCAAATTACATTCTTCAAGATCCCTAAATGAACAAACTGGGAACCAAAACAATGACATTCCAATTTCAATGAGCACGGTTAACTGGTAAGAAAGTTACAGTCAATAAGATTTTTGCAGTCAATAAGTCTGCCACCTTCACTATGGAAAAATAACAAATTTCAAATTTTGACTATTAACTATTTTGATACTCTTTAGGATGGAAATTGTCTTTACCTGCATTTCAGAGTCATTTCCAAGCTGCACACACAGGTGTTGAACTTGAGACCTTCTTTGACACTGGTAAATTATGAGATACATATGCAGTTTATTTTTATATATTTTTTTTTCACTTCATTGTAGGTAAATATTCCCTAAATCCTGTGCTCTTTTTTCTTTTGTGTGTTGTAAAAGTGTCCAGTTTCTTTTTAACTGAATGAGAAACTACTCCAAATGATTCAGTGCGTCACTAATTCGGACTGAACCGTGAACGATTCATTGAAAAGAACCAACTCAAAAGAGTGATTAATTTGCATGTCAGGTTTAATTAGTTCTGATTCTAAACAGCTGATGGAAATGCCAGTTACAAATGGATCACTGAAATATTGTCAAGGAAATGTAACATTGTAGCTTTTCATTGTAGAGAAATATGTCAAGTTTTCTCCAGCACCCCTGGTTTATTTTATTAAAAATTATTTTATTATCCCCACTATAAAGACTATGAGTGTTGTAAATGATGTAAATGAAAATATGGGACAAATCGTGTCCCAAATTGATTTAATAAAGGGCGCAGCATTTCATCTTTCAATAGGCCACGGAACGGTCCCATATTAAAAGGGACGGGTGAAAACTGTAATGATAACTTATGAAAAAGAAAATGATCACCAAAATTATGGAATATTGCATACATTTATAGAGGAAGTCTCAATATTACATTCTGTTATCATGTCTATCTAATCATGTAGGATAGACAGAGTACAGTTGTAACACTGTACATTTTTCCTTTCTAATGCAAATTTTTTGTATTATAATGTATTGTAATTTTGTGCATTCACATTAGAATGTGCACGGGGATATTCACACGTATCCGGTGGTTGCCACTGAGATACTATTAAGGGGGAGAAAACATAGAGTGGAGGCCGCGGTTAGTTCCCGCCTCACCCATCCGCTGATTTTGGGGATGAATTGGCCTGATTTTAAGAATTTGTTAAGATGCCTGACGTAGGTCGAGTGACCGAAACGTTGCTTAATACATTTTGATACTCTTTGGAAGCCAGGATATGTGCAGGATTTTTTCCATTTAACTGACTTTGCTACAGCTTGTGTCCGACGCACCTATCAATTACTCCTCAGGTGTGCGAGGTTAGTTGTTCAAGAATTTATTAAGGGAAATTTGTGTGGATGGGTCCTGTGAAATAATGTCTTGGTGTGTGATGTGCGATGCTATGGCTGGGGAGGCGGTGCCAGGGCCGTCTATGTCGGCTCTCAAGGGAGGAGGTCTCCGCCCTCAGGGAATTCCCTGAGGGGGATTTCCCTCTAGAGCAGTCACGTGACGAGTCACTCAAACATGCATTTGACTGAGTGAGAGTAATCGATGGTCAACAGCTCCAGCCTAACATCGCACTCACATACCCGTATTTTTCAATTATCAAAGATAGGTTGTATTGAGTGACGCAGAACACTCAAACAAAAGAAAATATAACCCAGTTATCAGTCCTGAAGGGCCGTTGGGAAGCGCTTTTCCAGGTGACTCACCATAATCCAATGGCTGGCCATTTAGGACAGGAAAGAACACTTAACCGAATAATGGCCCAGTTTTTTTGGCCGGGCATTCACGAGGACATTCACAGGTGGTGTGTGGCATGCTGTGAAACCCCAAAAGCGCCTTTGCGCCACCCCAAAAGCGCCTTTGCGCCCTCTACCGTTAATCAAGGTACCCTTTGAAAGAATTGGTATGGACCTCATTGGGCCATTAGAACGGACAGCACGTGGACATTGCTTTGCATTAGTTCTGGTGGACTATGCAACACAATATCCAGAAGCAGTGCTCCTGCGCAACGTCTCAGCACGTAGTGTGCGGAGACACTCTTCAGAACAATCTCCCGAGTGGGGATTCCGAAAGAAATCCTCACTGACCAGGGCACTACATTTATGTCATGAAAACTACGCAAACTGTATGAATTATTAGGTATTAAATCAACTGTCGCAGCTCACAGAGATAGCCAAGTTGCAAGCGGAATTCGCGGACGTGTTCTCACATCTCCCCAGTCACAAGAACCTCATAGAGCACCACATTGAGACCAACCCAGGGATGGTGGTTCGTAGCCTTCCCATCGCCTTCCTGAACACAAATAAACGGTAGTTCAGAAAGAATTAGAGGCCATGCTCGAGATGGGCGTAATAGAAGAGTCACACAGCGATTGGGCCAGCCTGGCGGTTCTGGTACCTAAAAGCAATGGGACGCTCCAATTCCGTGTGGACTATCGGAAAGTGAGCACGATATCTAAATTTGACCCGTACCCAATGCCCCGGATTGACGAATTTCTCGATCGGTTGGGCGCGGCTCAATTTTATTCGACACTGGATTTAACAAAGGGTTATTGGCAGATCCCAATCTCCCGAGAGAAAACTGCGTTTTCCACACAGTTCGGCTTATATCAATTCGTGACCCTTCCGTTCGGTTTGTTCGGGGCCCCCACCACGTTCTAGCATCTCATGGACCAAATTCTCAGGCCACATATGGCATATGCTGCCGCTTATTTAGATGATATCATAATTTATAGTAATGACTGGAGACAGCACATGCAACATCTGAGAGCCGTCCTGAGATCGCTGCGGTGGGCGGGGCTCACAGCCAACCCAAAGAAGTACGCAATTGGGTGGGTGGAAGTTCGGTATCTGGGGTCCCACTTGGGCCATGGGTAGGCACGTCCCCAAATTAACAAAACCGCAGTGATCATGGCCTGCCCAGCACCCAAGACCAAAAAGGACGTGAGACAGTTTCTGGGGCTGGCTGCCTACTACCGAAGGTTTGTGCCTAGCTTCTCTGACGTCACCAGCCCACTGACTGATCTCACTCGAAAGGGGGCTCCCAATTCGGTCAGTGGAGTCGTGCCAATAGGCTTTTCTAAAAGCGAAATCTGCACTTTGTGGGGGACCACTCTTACCTTCTCCAAACTTCGGTAACACTTTATTTTGAAGATGGATGCATCTGACAGGGGGCTGGGGGCAGTGCTCTTGCAGGAGGTGGAGGGGGAGGAGCGACTGGTGCTGTACATTAGCTGTAAACTCTCGCTGAGGGGAAACTAACTACAGCACCATTGAAAAGGAGTGTTTGGTGATCAAGTGGGCAGTCCTCACCCTCCGATTCTACCTGCTGGGGCGGGCCTTCACCCTCTGTTCAGATCACGCCCCACTTCAGTGGCTCAACCGCATGATAACCGCGGATCACCTGTTTGTACCTGGCACTTCAGCCGTTCATATTTGAGGTGATCCACAGACTGGTGGCGCGGATGGCTGTGGCTGACTTCCTCTCCAGAAATGGGGGGGGGGGGAGCTGGCAGGCCGGATGTTGCCCCGGCCTGAGTCAGGCGGTGGGGGTATGTGGTTATGGGAGTGTGGTTGTGTGTCTGTTTGCGGGAGAGAGGGAGTGGTGTGGCTCGTCAAGCTGGTTGACATGATTTCTAACAGCTGTTTCTCATTACAGTGATAGTGGAGAGACGCCTTAACCGCTGAACATGCCAGAAGGGAGAGAGAGAGAATGACACGAGTCTAATGTGTGTCTCTGAGTTGCGAGAACTTGATTATTTTAAAAGTTTATGTTTATTGAAAGTGTTGTTTACTGAACCAAGTGAAATAAGAAAAGACTGCATCCATTGCTGAAGGCAGAGAAATAAAAGCATGTCATTGCTCCGTCTCCTCCTTTTCCATACCCGAACCTGAAGTTCTGTGACAAACAGTTATCAGTCAATTTCAGAAGTCAAAAATATTAGTAAACATGTCACAGTAACTCCCCCCGACAATGTAGATGCATCACGATCGGTCAACAAATGAGTAATGTTCGATTCATAAAAGTATTACAAGCAATATTAGCTTCAACAACCCTACCAGACAACATATCCAAGCATTATAGCAGGTAAAAATCTTTGCCAAATGGATAACAGATAAACATCCATCCAGATTGTTGCAATGCTGTCTGGAACTGTGTGTGTTACTGAAGTGAACTGTAGTTTCTTCTTTTTAACGGCTACTCACAAACTAAAACAGTGCATTACCACCATCTACTTTTTTACATGGGAACAAGACAGCCGGCTCTTCTTTCCTATGTTTATGGACATGATGTAATGACGCAAGGATGTATGTCATAAACCGGCGATTTAGCGCCAAATCGAACCCGACAGCTCAAAATACAAATAATTTTAATAGGCTTACCTTAGAGAATTGTGGTGAGGTAAGAACATTGTTTTGAACACTGATTGTTTATGTACTCAATCAATTATGGCAATTTGTAAAAAAAAAATAATAATAATATATATTTTTTTTTTTTTATTAACAATTTTTATTGATTCCATTCATAAAACAAACAAACAAACATAACATAAAATACGGAATCAAATGATATACATTAAGCCCCTCCCCCCGAAAATTCTCCGGCTAGTACCCAACTTTTTAAATGTCTATCCCCAATATTAATGGCCACCCCATTGCCTCCCTTTTTCTCCCAATTTGGAATGCCCAATTCCCAATGTGCTTTTTTTAAGTCCTCATGGTCGTGTAGTGATTCGCCTCAGTCCGAGTGGCGGAGGACGAATCCCAGCTGCCTCCACGTCTGAGACCATCAACCCGCACATCTTATCACATGGCTTGTTGAGCGTGATGCCACGGAGACATAGTGTGTGTGGAGGCTACACGCTATTCTCTGTGACAACCATGCTCAACTCACCACGCACCCCACCAAGAACGAACCACATTATGGCGATCACAAGGAGGTTACCCCATGTGACTCTACCCTCCCTAACAACTGGGCAAATTGGTTGCTTAGGAGACCTGTCTGGAGTCACTCAGCACACCCTGGGATTTGAACTAGTGAACTCCAGGGGTGGTAGCCAGCGACTTTACCACTGAGCTACCCAGGCCCCCAATTCTTGGATTTTAACACACCCCAAAAAAACATGGGTTGTGTCCCCATCTTCTGTTTGGCATCACCAGGTGGTGGATGTGTCTTTAAGGTCAAGCCTATACAATCTAGAGGGGGTCCAATAGAATCGATGCAAAATCTTAAATTGCATCAGACGCACCCTTGCATCTCTAGATATAGACTTTACATTTTTTAGAATCCTAGCCCACACTCCCTCCTCCAATACCAAGTTTAAATATTTCTCCCATAATCTCTTGAGAGAAGTTGAACCTCCGTCCCCCAGACACTGAATTAACATAGAGTAATACACTGATGCCACATGACCTTTTCCAAAAGCAGTAATCACCACTTCCAGAGTATTTGCTGCTTTAGGGGGTGTATGCTAATCCCCAAAATAGTACAGAGCAGGTGTAAATACCTAAAGAACTGAGATCTGGGAATCCTAATATGTTATTTTTCAAAGGATCTAAACACTCCACTCTCATACAGGTAACCGAGCATATTAACCTCCCTCACATTGCACTCTGACCAGCAGAAAGGGGACTTATTAATACATAATTTTGGATTCAGCCATATTCTCAAGGCAACATTTAAATAAATGTCCGAATTAAACACTCTGGACACTTTTGTCCATTCTGCATGCAAATGCGAGATGACGGGGTGTAACTTAACTTCTCTGGTAAGTTTAATAGAAAGGCTTTGCAATGGCAAAATAGGGGCAAGAACTTCCTGTTCAATACAAAACCAGGTAGGGGCTCTCTCAGGTGGATGCGTCCAATGAGCCAAATGTCTGAGACCGAATGCATTTTAATAAAACAAAATCTTGGGTAGGCCTAGCGCACCTTTGCAAATCAGCCTATGCAACTTATTGAAATGTAATCTGGGATGCTTACCATTCCAAATGAAGGACTTCGCTATGCTATCAAATTGCTTGAAATAAAAGAGGGGGATATCTACAGGGAGAGATTGTAGAAGGTAGTTGAATTTTGGAATACAGTTCATTTTAATAACATTAACCTTCCCAATCATAGATAAATGTAATAAAGCCCACCTGACCACATTGCTCGAAAATGTTTTAATTAAGGGGTCAAAATTAACTCACACAAATTCGCTGGGAATAAAATAGCCAAATACTTAATGCCCTGTTTGGGCCACTGGAAGGCACATGGCTGAAAAGCCATTACTGGGCAGTATGCTGTCAGAGCCAAAGCTTCGGATTTAGACTAATTAAGTCTGTAACCTGATAATTTATAAAAGGAATGAATATTCTGTGGAGGCAAGGCATAGATCTAGTGGTGTCGGAGACAAATAATAAAATATTATCTGCTTAAAGCTAAAGCTTATGCGCCATACCTCCTGCCACAACCTCTGGAAGATCATCTTCCTTTCTAATCATGGCTGCTAATGGTTCCAGGGCAAGACAGAACAATATTGTGGGAAGAGGGCAACCCTGCCAGGTGCTCCTATCCAGAGTAAAATAATCTGAAATTAATCCATTTGTTTGTACCGCTGCTACTGGGTGTCTATAAAGTAACTTAATCCATCCAATAAATGTATTCCCGAACCCATATATTTCCAAAATCTTAAAAAGATAATCCCATTCTACCATATCAAACGCCTTTTCGGCGTCAAGTGAGATGGCAGTGACCGGAGTCTGATCATTTGCCACTGACCACATGATATTGATGAAACGCCTAATATTATCAGAAGAGCTGCGGCCCCGAATAAACACCACCTGATCGATATGTATAAGAGATGTCATAACTTTACTTAATTGGTTAGCCAGAATTTTTAACAATATTTTTACATCTAGCTGGATCAGGGAACTTGGACGGTAACTCTTACACTCGCTTGGATCTTTGTTCTTTTTAAGAATCAGACTGATTCGGGCTTGTGTCATGGTTGGCGAAAGCTTTCCGTTCTTTAATGATTCCGTATAAACTTCTAACAAAAGTGGAGCCAGTTCTGTAGCATAAGATCTAAAAAATTCAGCGGCAAAGCCATCTGGCCCCGGAGCCTTGCCTGTAGGTAAGGCCTTAATTACCTCGCCAAGCTCCTCCAAGTTTATCTCAGAATCAAGAGAATTTTATTTCTCAGTCGTCAGTTTAGGGAGTTCTAATGGTTCCACAAACTTTCTAATATCTTCATCAGTAGACAAATACGTGGAACTATAGAGATCAAGATATAATTATTTAAAAGCATTATTAATATCAATGGCTGAGGTAAATATTTCACCACCAGCATATTTCACTGAGAGAATGGTAGAAAAAGACTCTCTCTGCTTTATATATCCAGCCAAAAGCTTCCCTGCTTTGTCCCCCGACTCAAACTATGACTGTCTTGCTCTGAATAGCCAAAACTCCACCTTCCATTACAAAATAGTATTATATTTGTATTTTAATCGGGTCAATTCTCTGAGGCCATCAGATGTCATTCGGCGCTTCAGCTCTGCCTCAGCACTTTTAATATTTCCTTCCAACTCCACAAGTTCTTGTGCTTTGGATTTTTTTGATGAACGAGGCATACTGTATGATCCGACCCCTAAGAACCACCTTAAGTGCCTCCCAAGCCATGCCCACAGAGGATACTGAGGACCAGTTGGTCTCCATATAAACATTGATTTCAGCCTTTAACATTTGTTGGAATTCAGGATTTTGCAAAAGGGATACATTAAAGTGCCAACTATATGATTTCTTTTTCTCCGTATGTGGCAACACCTCTAAACTCACCAGGGTGTGATCTGAGACTAAGATGTAATGAGGGACTTAGATATTTAAAAAAACATCTATTTTAGAATAAATCTTATGGACTGATGAAAAAAATGTATAGTCCCTACCAGATGTGTTCAAAAGTCTCCAAATATCTGTAAGACCAAGATTTTTACACATCTTGTGAAGCGGCAGTGTTGCTCTAGGGGGCTTACACACTTTTGCTTCACTATGATCAAGGACTGAGTCCATCAATAGATTAAAGTCTCCTCATGAGGGGTGCCAGCAGCTTGCATCCCTTCAAGATCTATAAAAAAAGCCCTGTTCATCAGTGTTAGGTGCGTAAATATTAGCCAAAATCAAACTTTGCCCCTGAATTTCTGCTAAAACAATAATGACTCTTCTTAATTTATCTTTAATCTGTTTGAGACATTTGAATTGTAGATGCTTACTTATCATTATAATGACTCCCCTGCTGTTACCTGAACCAGCACTAAAGGAAACATGTCCACCCCATATCTTCCCAGATTTCAGCTTCCTGCGGGGAAAGATGCATTTCTTGAAGAAACACTGTGGCAGCGGGGGTGTGGTCAAACGTCCGTCTGGAGAGAGAGGAAGCGGTAAGGGCACTTGCACCTGAGCTAGATTATGTCTAACACCTGTCTCTAGTGAGCATGGGGAGAGTGGCATATAAGCAGCCACGCCACCAGCAGAGAGTGAGAGAGAGCCTGGCATAAGGAAGTCCATGGTGTCTGTGGAGTTTATGAGTGTTCATATCTGTGAAGCTAATGAGTTTGTGAAACTACATACCTGTGAAGCTAATGAGTTCTGTGAAGCTGTAAGCGTTGAAGTTGCCAATTAAAAATCTTACCAACAGAGTCCTCCCAGTTGGCAGAGATCCTCAAGTCCCTCTCTGGCCTACACCAGTCCCACCAACAATCCCTGCTTGAGTTCCGGCAAGATCAAGATTGCCGGTTTTTCGAGGTCCTTCGAACTCAAGCAGAGGACCGGCATGTGATCCAGAGCAATCTCAGCCAGGGGAGAGCCCTGGCTGCGTCCCCGGACAACCACAGCCCCATGCCCCCGCCAACACTCTTGAAGATGGGGGTGGAAGATAACCCAGACGCATTCCTCGATCTCTTTGAGCGCACCACTGAGATCTGGGGCTGGCCACGTGATCAATGGGCGGCCAGGCTCCTCCTGTTGCTGTCCAGGGAAGCTCAGCTTGCAGCACAACAACTGCCGGCAGCTAACCTCCTGGCTTATGAAGATCTGAAGAAGACCATCCTGCAGCGGGTTGGCCGCAGTCCGGAGCAGCATCACTAGCTCTTTCGATTGATGAAGTTGGAGAGGACTGGCCGCTCGTTTGCCTTCGCCCAATGGCTCCGAGACGCCTGCCGGAGATGGCTACTGACGGGGGATTGCGACGTTGAGGGAGTGATCGATCAGGTGGTACTGGAGCAACTCGTCCATCAGCTACCGTGAGGAACGGCGGAATGCATCCAGTGCCACTGTCAGGCGTCGCTGGAGGAGGTTGTCTGATTGGCGGAGGACCATACGGAAGAGCCCTCCCACTCTCTCTCCCCTTCCCCTATGTTTTCCCCGTTCTATTCTCCCTCCCTTCTTCTCTCTCACTTCTCACTCACCGTGCCTGCCCCGTGGAGGCGAGGAGTCCCGCCACCGAAGCCAGTTCCCCGCACACAGGGGTTTGCACCGCCCAGAGCATCGACAGTGCCCCGCCACTCTCCCCCTCAGGTGGAAGTGTCTGCTGACGCAAGTGCGGGCGTGGCACCTGGGCCAGTCTGCTGGAGTTGCGGGGATCTGCTCCTCACTCTCCGGTACTACCTGTTGGGGTGGGCCTTCACCCTCTGCTCGGATCACGCCCCACTCCAATGGCTCCACCGCATGAAAGATACCAATGCGCGGATCACCCATTGGTATCTGCTCTTCAGCCTTTTAAATTCAAGGTGGTCCACAGACCGGAAGCGCAGATTTGGGGGGGGGGGGTGGTAGACAGGCTGGAAATCTCCCTGGCCTGAGTCGGACGGTGGGGATATGTGGCAGTGGGGGCATGGTCAAGCGTCCATCTGGAGAGAGAGGAAGCGTTAAGGGCGCTTGCACCTGAGCTAGATTATGTCTAACACCTGTCTCTAATTCCAGTGAGCATGGGGAGAGTGGCATATAAGCAGCCACACCACCAGCAGAGAGTGAGAGAGAGCCTGGCACAAGGAAGTCCATGGTGTCTGTGAAGCTGAGTTTATGAGTGTTCGTATCTGTGAAGCTAATGAGTTTGTGAAACTACGTACCTGTGAAGCTAATGAGTTTTTTGAAGCTGTAAGCGTTGAAGTTGCCAATTAATAATCTTACCTGTTCCAGGAGAAGCCCGTTTCCCTGTGTCCTCCTTTCATTCTGCTGTGGACCCATCTACAAACACTATATCATATTTCTTACATTTAAGAAGAGAAATAACCTTCCTTCTTTTTATGGGATGCCCCAACCTCATTCACATTCCACGAGGAGAGAGACAATCCACTCATACTAACATTTGACATTTTGACACAAGAAAAAATAGATTGTGTGTCAAAAATAAAATTATAAAGACCACATTCCAAAATTAGTGCAACAATCAAACCCCAAACTTCCCCCGAACCAAACAAACAGAAAAAAGAAAAACGTGCACATTAACTCCGCGCACGACAGTGCCAACCGGTGTCCATCCCTCTAAACTCAAACAGTCCATATACACCTATGAGAGCCTCCATGACAACTGTGGCATCGGATTGCTAAGCCCGATGTTTCTATAAAAATTTTGTGAGACAGAATTACACAACAGAAGATAATCTATAAAACAATCTCCAGCTAATAGGCAGAATAAACACAAAGAACGTGTAGATTCATCTACATAACTGTCCCGAAGGTGTGTTCCTCCGCAAAACAAACTCCAGCCACTAGTGGAACCAGCACAAAAAAAAGGCCGTTCAGTTTCCTCGGACAGTCAAATGAATGTTCGGTGAGCCGGCCCATTTGACTGCTACATGAGTGCAACAAATGACCCAATCACTCCAATTTCCTGCAAGAAATACTCCACAAAACAAACTCCAACCAATAAGAGGCATAAGCACAAAGAACATGCAGATTCATCCACAACAATGTCCCGAAGGAGTGCTACTACACAAAACAAACTCCAGCCACTGGGCGGAACCAGCACAAAAAGAAACAAAAAAAAAAAGGTGCTCAGCTTCCTCGGATGGTCAAGTGGATGTTCAGTGAGTCGGTCTACTTGGCTGCAATGTGAGTACCACAAAATAACTTACTCAGTCCATTGACTTTATGAAGGACATCGCTTGCTGGGGATATGTAAATACGTTACGGCCATCCTTAGCATCTATTCTCACTTTGGCCGGGAACATCAGTGCAAAAGCAAACTTCCATTGATGTAAGAGTTTCTTGCATTCCTTTAACGATCACGTTTCTCTCTTGTCGAATTCACAAAGTCTGGGAACAAGAAAATCCTGTGGTTCTTCCAAGAAAGCCTTCCTTTACTCCTCGCCTCGCATAACACGATATCTTTATCGGATGATCTCAGAAATGTGGCCAGAATTGATCGGGGCCTGTCTCCCTCCATGGATCGACAAGCCAGAACCCTGTGAGCTCGCTCGATTTCCAGCTTATGGCCTGTTATGTCGAGCAGACTCGGAAAGAGCCCGTACAGGAATTTCACCATATCCCGACCTTCTTCATCCTGAGGAATTCCAACAATTCTGATTTTATTCCGCTGGTTACGATTCTCCAAATCCTCCAACTTCTCACGTTCCAAATACACCTTGGTCGTTAGCGGATTATCAGCTTATACCCTATCCGATGACTCGAGATAATTGATCCATTTCTCGACATCCCCCACTCTTGTCACTCAGTGAATTTCGTCTCCATGGCAGTGATCGATCGATGTATTATAGCAAGATCCTCCAAGTCAGCAATGACCTTCGTCAGCATTGCCGACATGTTCAACAATTCTCGCCGAATTTTGGGGCCTCCGTGGGGGCGTCAGCTTGAGCACGGAAGTGTCTTTTAATGTCTCTAGAGCCCGAGGATTTTGAATTCTTTGACATATTGTCTTCCTAGAACAGTTAAGTATCAGGGTGTATCGAATCTCACCAGTTTATGACATAAAAAGTATTAAAACTAGCAAAGTTTACAGAGCTCGCCGTTCACACGTCCAAACCTCGCATGGCGTCACGTGGCCCCCAATTTGTTAATTTTTATCCAAAAAATCTTAAATAGTGCAGCTTTAAGTTAGGCAAAATGCCCTTACTCTCATGTTATACATTATACAAGGACCCTGTAGCATTAGCGGAACACAGTTGATCTCCTCGCGCTCGCACTTTCTCATTACGCCTTCGCACTGTGCACCACATTACCATGGTAGTGCCATGGTACTGAATGACTGATCATGTTCATATTTCATGATACTGTGATGGTACTCCAAGGTACTTTAAAAAATGCCATTGTTTTACTATGACACATCATAAACATGGGATTATCACAGACCATGTCTGAAAATAAATAAATAAACAAGTGTATTACCACGGTGCTTTTTGTGAGAAATATAACAGAATAGGCTATTATTTGTGATGAAGGAAAAATTGAAAAAAATATGTACATTATATACTCTATATACAAGAATATGGTTAAATACTCAAAAAGCAAATAAATTAGTTAAGTATTTATAATTACTACTCATTAAAAAAAAAAAAAAAAAAAAAAAAAAAATTCTGTACCTTTTTATCCTTCCGCCCCATCCCTGTCCTGTGCACGTCACTGGTCCCGGGGTAGTGTTACAATAGTACCCGACATGGGGACAGTTGCGACAAATGTGCTCCTTTACTTCACACACTAATTGTGGAAAATAGGAACAATATATGCAGGTTTTTTTACATTTATTTTGTTAGCAGACAGATAAAGGTATCTTTTGTGGAAAAAAATGGCATGTTTATTCTGGTCAGTATTTTTGCAGTATAGCAAAAAGCAAAAAGTGTTACAACTGTACTCTCTACCCTATTAAGTTGAGGCCAAAATAACCACAACAGTGTGGAAGTTACTGTAATTACATATTTTATATTTAATATGTATCAGGAAAACTGTTTGTCTTTCCCTCTCATTGTGTATTTCCATGATAATTAGTTGTTTTGACAACTGCTTGTCCACAATTATGAATAATTCATACTGTCCATGACCAAAATCACCAAAACACCCCTTAGGCATTGTGGTTGGATAAAACCACTGTGTATCAAAAATGTATAATGCAGAGATTGAAGGGGGCTGAAAGCTGCATTATGGAACTAAACATTATGATTACGTGCAAGCTAGCATTAACATGTAGGGTTTAATTTCTACTCGGCTAAAAAGGATATTTTCACATTTACAATGTGCTTTCCCTTTACAAAAAGGTTCTTTTTTAAAGCCCTTTTCACTTTCATTCACAGTAAGTTTTAGCTGCATTTTTTCTCTTACTTTTAGATTTTAGCACATTGTTAAATAAAGTCTGTAAACCTCACTTTATTCTGTCTGTGTCAAATCTGGCTATGGAGGATGGTGTAATTTTTTTGTGAGTAAATATTGATACTTATACATATGCACATTCACAAGTAGGCACCAAAACCCTTCAGCGTTATCTAGCTAAATAAGGGCCTATTAACACATATCTGACTGATCGCTCCTGTTTCAGGACTTGAGTCTGGTTGGTCTCCATGGAGTAAAACAAACACATGCAGCTGGCTTATACTTTGTCTGAACATGAATACAAACCCACTCACTTACGGTTTACAGTAATATATTTTTCCTTTACTGTAATGGCAAGTTTAACCTCGCAAACTGATAGACCCTGACACTAGCTGCCACAAGGAAGAAATGAGATATATTAGAAATGATATTCCATTTCACAAACATGTTGCCAACTCCCCTACTACCATTTACCATTGCCTGCCCAGAGAAGCTGACTAAACAGACAAAGTTTTACATTTGTAACAAAGATGTAGTCTCTCAGGTAGGAGGGGAGGGAGGGAGTGCGGAATACAGCTGGATTCATTTTATTATCTGTGTACTGAAGAAGCCACAGATCTGGCCCTGATTATAACACATAATAAATTGCAGGAAATGAAATGACGCATAATTATTGCAGAAAAATGAGCGTAACAAACCAGAACTGATTATCACTCACCCCTGACAACATGTAACTGGGTTTAGACCTGTATATCTGCTAAGCAGTCTGGCAGGATATCATGCATGTTGAACCAACATAAACTCACACGTGCCTTATTCTGAATGAAAGCCACATTCATGCTGTACATGTGAGAGAATGATGTAATGTGCAACATAGTGAGAACTGAAATAATAATTCTATGTGTTTATGTATTATATACAGTATGTATTATACACTACCAGTCAAAGGTGTGGACACACTTGACTGAATTTATGTTTCTCATGATCTTAAAAAACGTTTGATCAAAAAGCTTATGCTTAAATTATTGAACTTTGTTTTATAGGCAAATATATATTTGTTTTATTGTACAAAAATACTTATTTATTTACATTTAAATAGATGAGTTGGACCAGATGGTAAAGAAAAGGCAGGCAACAAGTGCCCAGCATACAGGGGAACTTTTTTAATACTGTTTAAAAATCATCCCAGATGGGTACCTTATGAAGTAGGTTGAGCTGTAATCTAGGCAAAAAATGTGAAGTAGCTAAGATTGAATAAAGCTAAAATAGAAGATAGTTTTGATTGTAATTTTTTTTGTCACATTTACATTTGTGTTATTTCATAGTTTTGACAACTGTAATAGTATTAAAAAATGTGGCAAATAGTAACAATAAAGAATGAGTAAGTCCAGCATTTTGACTGGTAGGACAGTATTTGTTTATGTTTGTGTTTTATATTGATGTTTATAGGTTATATGGTGATGATTCTATATGGATGTGGTGACAGTGTGGCTTGGAGGTTAAAGATCTGTGCTGGTAAAACAAAGGTTGTAGGTTCAAATCCCAAAAGGGATGGTCTATGAGCCATTAACATTATAGCTTAAGCATGGCATCTAACCCTTGGTTGCTCCAGGTGCATTGTCCCTGTAATATGTGTACTGTATCAACTAAATTGATCTTTACTTATAGTGTAGAAAATATGCCCTTACTGTTCTCCTGATATGACCAGCAATAAACAGTTTTAACATGGAACTGCAATGTGTACAGCAGTCAGATTATCATCAGACTTTAGTAGGCTATATACAGTATTGCAGTTAGATTATATCTTGTGTTCCTGTATCTCAAATGGTAGCACATACATTAGTGGTAGCAACACCGAGGTTACAGGTTTAATTCCCAGGGAACATCTATACTAAAAACATATATACCCTCATCGCACTTACTTTTTTTTTTTTTTCAAAGTCTTTTTATTAATATTTTACAGCAATTTCAAAAACAGATTAAGATGAATTCAATTCTCTTGCTCCAACAGAGCTCCCCATCCCCACTGCATCATTACATATTATATTACAGGCTTTTCTGTACCATATTATCATCGCCTCACAGGGTCAGATAGAAGAAAAATAAGGAGGGATAATAATAATAATAATAATAATAATAATTCACAAAGGAAAAATTATATTTGGATCCATTTGCTGTATGGAAGTCAGCACTGGCTGCCAAATATTGAAAAAAGTTTGACTACAGCCTTTAGTGGAGTATCAAATCTTCTCTAGTGCAAGATGATGAATAAGATCCCTGATCCAATGACTGAAATTAGGTGGAGATCTGTCCTTCCACTTAAGCAATATAAGACGTCTAGCTAATAAAGTCGAGAAAGCAATCATATTTTTAGCATTATTATCTAAACAGAGTTCTGTAGTTAAACCGAATATTGCAAGAATGAGGGAAGGATTAATAGATAAATGCAGAACTCCTGAAAGAAAATTAAATATTAATTGCCAATAATTAACAAGCTTAGGACATGACCAAAACATGTGTGTATGATTGGCTATCTCAACTCTACACCTATCACACAAGGAGTCTATATTTGGTGAAAATTTTGCTAATTTAGCTTTTGTCCAGTGTAGGCGGTGAACTACTTTGAATTTAATAATTGTATGTCGTAAACAGATTGAATTGAATGAATTCTTATTTATAATATCTTGCCATGCTTCTTCTGAAAATTGCATATCAAGTTCACTTTCCCATTGTTGCTTTGATTTTGTCAAAGATGTTAAATTCTGTGAGGAAATCAAAGAGTATATCAGACCTATATTATTCTTGGAGAGCGGGCTGATTTTCAAAATTATATCAAGTAGAGATTCAGTAAGTAGAGCTGGAAAGTCAATAGTGTTAGATGTCATAAAACTGCGAATCTGCAAATATCTGAAGAAATGTGTATTTGGAATATTATATTTTGCTCTTATTTGCTGAAACGACATAAAGCAATTATCACTATATAGATCTTTCAATGTGACAAGTCCTTTCTCTTCCCAACAATTAAAAGCAGTGTCTATAATAGAGGGAGTAAACATATGATTTCTCATGATATCAAATCAAATCAAATCACTTTTATTGTCACACAACCATATACACAAGCGCAATGGTGTGTGAAATTCTTGGGTGCAGTTCCGAGCAACATAGCAGTCGTGACAGTGATGAGACATATACCAATTTACAATAAACATCAGATTAACACAACACAATTTAAAGTCTAATATACACATAATTACACACAACACAATATACAAATAATAACATACACTGTACAGTATACAATACACACAATATAGATACACATTATTCAATAAAAAAGTATATATAGTATATATAGAAAGTACAGAAGGTTGTATTGTACTGTATTGACATTCAGGCTGTCGGTTGACAGTAAGTTGTTAAGAGAGAATATAATATAATAATAATATAATTTATGACAGTCCGGTTTGAGATATAAGAGTAAGAGTAATAAAGTGCAGTGCTGATGTATTTTGATCGTGGGAGATCAAGAGTTAAAAAGTCTGATTGCTTGGGGGAAGAAGCTATCATGAAGTCGGCTGGTGCGGGTCCTGATGCTGCGATACTGCCTGCCTGATGGTAGCAGTGAGAACAGCCCATGGCTCGGGTGGCTGGAGTCTCTGATGATCCTCCGAGCTTTTTTCACACACCGCCTGGTATATATGTCCTGGAGGGAGGGAAGCTCACCTCCGATGATGTGTCTGGCAGTTCGCACCACCCTTTACAGTGCTTTGCGGTTGTGGGTGGTGCTATTGCCGTACCAGGCGGAGATGCAGCCAGTCAGAATGCTCTCTACAGTGCAGGTGTAGAACCGTGTGAGGATGTGGTGGTTCATTCCAAACTTCCTCAGCCGTCTCAGGAAGAAGAGGCGCTGATGAGCCTTCTTCACAATGACTTCAGTGTGGATGGACCATGTGAGTTCCTCAGTGATGTGGACACCCAGGAACTTGAAGCTGCTGACTCTCTCCACTGGTGCTCCATTGATGGTGATGGGACTGTGTTCTCTGTCTTTTCTTCTGAAGTCCACTACAAGCTCCTTTGTCTTACTGACGTTGAGGGAGAGGTTGTGCTCCTGAAACCAGCGTGTCAGAGTGTGCACAGTGTCAGTGATCAGACCTACCAACGTCGTGTCATCGGCAAACTTAATGATGGCATTGGAGCTATGTGTTGCCACACAGTCATGTGTGTACAAGGAATACAAGAGTGGGCTGAGAACACAGCCCTGTGGGGCTCCAGTGTTGTGGGTCAGTGATGAGGAGATGTTGCTGCCTATTCTAACCACCTGGCGTCTGCTTTACAGGAGGTCCAGTATCCAGCTGCACAGCGAGCTGTTTAAGCCCAGAGCCCGGAGTTTCTCATCAAGCTTGGAGGGCACTATGGTGTTGAATGCTGAGCTGTAGTCTACAAACAGCATTCTCACATAAACTTTCTTTTTTTCCAGGTGTGAGAGAGCAGTGTGTATTGTAGATGCAATGGCATCATCAGTGGAGTGGTTGTTGCGGTAAGCAAACTGCAATGGGTCTAGTGAGAGAGGCAGCACAGAGCAGATGTAATCTCTGATTAGTCTCTCAAAGCATTTGCTGATGATGGGGGTCAGAGCAACAGGACGCCAGTCATTTAAGCAAGTGATTTTGGATTGCTTTGGAACAGGCACAATGGTGGATGTTTTGAAGCATGTGGGGACTACAGACAAAGAGAGAGAAAGGTTGAAAATGTCCATAAAAACACCACCCATTTGGTTCACGCATGCTCTGATGACGCGGCCCGGAATGCCGTCTGGACCCGCGGCTTTACGGATATTCACGCATCGGAAGGATCGGGTTACATCCGCTACAGAGACGGAGCGTGAACTAACCTCTGTAGCTTCAGCCGCGAGAGCTCTCTCCGCGAGGGCGGTGTTATTTCCCTCAAAACGAGTATAAAAAGTATTTAGCTCATCCGGGAGAGATGCAGCGATGTTCACGGCAGAGTTTTTATTCCCTTTAAAGTCCGTGATGATGTTAATTCCCTGCCACATGCTTCTAGAGTTGGTGGTGTTAAACTGTCCTTCAATCTTGTTCCTGTACTGACGTTTTGCTGTTCTGATTTTTCGGAGGGCATAACTGGCTTGTATATGCTCCTCCGCGTTCCCGGAATTAAAAGCGGAGGTCCGCACATTAAGTGCCGTGTGAACATCGATATTAATCCATGGCTTCTGGTTCGGATAGATCTGTATTGTTCTGGTCGGAACGATGTCCACTACGCACTTTCTGATGAAACACATTACGCTATCAGCGTAAAGCTCGATGTCGTCATCAGAGGCAGACAAGAACATCTCCTAGTTCATGTGATCAAAACAGTCTTGTAGCGTAGAGTCTGATTGGTCCGACCAGCACTGGATCGTTCTGAGGGTGGGTGCTTCCTTTTTCAGTTTCTGCCTGTAAGCGGGCAGAAGCAGAATGGAAGAGTGGTCCGATTTGCCAAATGGTGGGCGGGGGAGGGATTTGTAGCCATCCCAGAAGGGAGAGTAGCAATGGTACAAAACCCGGTCCCCTCGTGTGTTGAAACTTATGTGTTGGTGGTATTTTGGTGCGACTGATTTGAAACTGGCTTTATTAAAGTCCCCAGTCACAATGAACGTGGCCTCAGGGTGAGCGGTTTCCTGCTTGCTTAAAAGCCTGTACAGTTCCTTGAGTGCCCGGTCTGTGTCGGCTTGTGGCGGGATGTACACAGTTGTGATAATGACCGCTGTGAATTCCCTCGGTAGCCAGAATGGTCGACACAGAAGCATGAGAAATTCCAGATCAGGAGAGCAGAAAGACTTGATAGAATGTAAGTTCCTCTGATCACACCAGGATTTGTTGGTCATAAAACATACACCACCACCTCTGCTTTTACCTGAGAGGTCTTTCGCTCTGTCCGCTCGGTGCTCGGAGAACCCCGCGGGTGCAATGGCTGAGTCTGGAATCTCCGCAGACATCCAAGTTTCTGCAAGGCAGATAATGCAGCAGTCCCTCATCTCTTGTTGGAAAGAGATCCGCACTTTCAGCTTGCAGAGCTTGTTATCCAGAGACTGAACATTTGCCAGTAGAATACTGGGTAGCGGGGGTTGATTTGCGCGGCGTCTTACTCTGATGAGAACGCCAGCTCTGTTTCCCCTTTTCCTCTTGCGTTTCCGTGGCCAGGCAGCCCAGACAAAGGACTCTGCTTGCGTGTTTGTAAACAGCGGGTCGGCATTGAGGAATTTGAAGTCCTGTTTACGGTGTGTAATTGCTGAACCAATGTCCAAAAGTGTTTGTCTGTTGTAGACAATAAGGCAGACAACATCCAAGACAAAAAACATAAGAATTGTAAACAAAACAAACAAAACACTACCATGTTGTTTCGGAGCTCACAACGCAGCAGCTATACTCGGCGCCATCTTGAGTCCAGGGGCATGCATTGAGAAATCAGTAAGCGAAAAAGCTCATCTAAACTGGTTCCAAATTTTAAAAGATGCTCTAACAATTGGGTTTAAAGAATGTTTAGACAATGACTCAGAAAGAGGTATCTTTGTACAAAGTAGAGCAGGTAATGATGTGGGCCTACAAGAAGCTTTTTCTAACAACAGCCATGCCAGGTTGTCAGAAGGGTTGATCCAATACAACATAAATTTAATATTAGAAGCCCAATAGTAATGCTGAAAATTAGGGAGGGACAGTCCACCACAAGAATGATGTCTTTGTAGTATATCTTTATGTATCCGAGGGATTTTCCTATTCCAGATAAAGTCAGATATCAGGGTGTCTATATGCATGAAGAAAGATTTTGTTAAAAAAATAGGAAGACTTTGAAACAAAAACAAAAATCTAGGCAACACATTAATTTTGACCGTGTTAATTCTACCTCCTAAAGATAATAAGAGCAGGTTCCAATGGTCAAGATCCTGTTTTAAATTGTTTATGAGTGGGCAGAAGTTAGCTTTATAGAGTTTATTATATTTATAAGTAATCCAGATACCCAAGTATTTAAACTTTTCTGTACTTATTTTAAATGGAAAAGAGTTAGATAATGTTGAATGAGATGTTAGATTTATAGGCATGAGTTCACTTTTCTGTAGATTAACTTTATATCCAGAGATTTTGCCAAAGACATCTAACAGTCCAGTCAGTACTGGTAAGCTTGTAAGTGGATGAGATAAGTATACAAGCATATCATCTGCGTAGAGAGAAACTTTATGTTCGATACCTCTTCTGTAAATTCCCCTCATGGCAATCTGCTCACGTAAAGCCACAGCTAGTGGTTCAATTACTAACGCAAATAAAAGGGGCGATAAAGGACAACCCTGTCTCGTGCCACACTGTAGAGAGAAGAAGGGAGATAAGTTATTATTTGTACGTACTGCTGCCACAGGGAGGTATAAAGAACTTTAATCCATTGAGTAAATTTTGAACCAAACCCGAATTTCTTCAAAACATAAAACAGATAGTCCCACTCCACCCGGTCAAAAGCTTTCTCAGCATCGAGTGATAGTATTACCTCAGGGACATCAGATGGAGTGGGATCATAAAAAACATTTAAGAGCCGACGTATATTAAAAAACAATTGTCGATTTTTGATAAATCCAGTTTGATCACTGAATATTATAGAAGGCAGAACAGTTTCTAACCTATGAGCCAACATTTTAGCCAGGATTTTACTGTCCACATTAAGAAGATAGATTGGGCGATAAGAGCCACAGTCAAGAGGATCTTTTTTTTTTCTTGAGAATGAGCGATATGTCTGCTTTTCGCATAGTTGGAGGTAGGGTACCAGAAGAAAAAGATTCGGAGATAATTCATTCTTAATTTTTTTTATAAAACTCGCTCGGAAACCCATCTGGGCCAGGCGATTTTCTGTTTTGCATTGACATTACTGAGGCGTTAATTTCTTCAACCGAAAAGGGAGTTTCGAGTTCAACTGCTGTCTCGCTGTCAATTGGAGGAATGGTAATCTTATCAAAAAATGAAGAAAACAGCTTCTTATCCTTATGGGATTCAGAAGTATATCATTCTGAATAGAACTCATAAAAACAATGATTGATCTGTGAGTGTTCTGTTTACCTAAGGCCTAATTTATCTTTTATTTGGGATATAGTGTGATCCGCTGTCTTTTGTCTCAGTTGATGAGCCAAAACTCTCCCAGCCTTCTCACCATGTTCATATGTTTTATAGCATGTTTTGTTCATCAGATTTTCAGTGTGTTTAGTACTTAAAAGATTATATTCTGTTTGAAGTGATAATCGTTGTTTATATAAATTAGGCAATGATTTCTGGGTCAGGGTTGCATCTAGTTTTAGTATAGCATTTTCTAATTCCTCAAGTCTGGCTGTTTGTGCTTTTCTAATGTGGGAACTGTAAGATATTATTTCTCCTCTCAAATATGCTTTCATTGCTTCCCATATAACTGAAAAAGGCATTCCCGGGGTTTGGTTATGTTCAAGAAATATTTTTATCTTAGAGGATATAAGTTTAAAAAATGCTTCATCTGAAAGCAACAAAGTGTTTAAGCGCCAGGGACGATATCTGTCATATGTAACTGGTATGCATAATGTCATTGATAGTGGGGAATGATCTGAAATAACAATAGCATGATACTCACAATAACTAATTAAAGGGAGAAGATTCTTGTCTAGGAAAAAATAGTCTATACGCGAATAAGTTTGGTGAACAGATGAGAAAAAAGAATAACTTCTTGACCTATGATTGCGAAAACGCCAGACATCAGATATCCCATATGTGTCAAGAAATAATTTAATGGTATCGGCTGATTTGGATGGAATGGTAGCTTTGATAGAACTATGATCTAACAATGAAGACATTACACAATTCATATCTCCTCCTAGTATCAAATAGTGTGTGTCCAGTTTTGGTAGTCTAGAAAAAATGTTTGTGAAAAAAAGACTATCATCATAATTTGGTGCATATACATTAGCTAGGACAACTGGTATGTTGTAAAGTTTACCAACTACTATGACATAGCGACCTGTAGAGTCTGCTACGACCATTGAAACCTTAAATGGGATATTTTTTTCAATGAGAATTGCTGTGCCTCTAGATTTAGAATTAAAATTAGAGTGATATAACTGACCTACCCACTCACACTTCAATCTAAAATGGTCTTTTTTACATAAATGAGTTTCCTGAAGAAAGGCAGTCCCCACTTTAAGTTGTTTTAAATGCAGAAGTACTTTTCTATGCTTGACAGGGTGATTTAAGGACTTAACATTCCAGCTAACAAAATTTATATTGCAGCCTGCTGATCTACTGGCTGTATTAACCATTTTTTATAAAAAAAAATAAAAAAAAAACTGAATCCAGCCATGACCGCATAGAATCTGAGCAAGTATAACAGTAGTCCCTCCTCTAAATTAACAGAAAAAATGCAGATTGAGTAAAGTGCAAAATAAGAATCTGGTGCAGTAAAAACCCACCCCCATTCACCCAAAAGTGAACCCCAAACCCACTGAAAAGACATCCACACATTTAAATGCTTGTTATGGAGAAATCACAGTGTAGCAGGCGCTCCTAGTCAAAATAAAAATAAAGAGCGTATAACCTATTATCAATATTAGTCTCAAAGGCAATGTGGTCCTTTTACAAAAATAAAATACAAAATTACATATTAATGAATATTAACGTCCAAAAAAAAAAATTAAAAAAACTGCAAAATGTAGTGCCATACCATACATCTTTAAATATTAAACAATATATTCGCAGCAAAGTCACCTACTCACCAACTGGAGAGAGAGATAGAGAGAGAGAGAGAGAGAGAGAGAGAGAGAGGAAAAAAGAGAGAAAAAAGAAAACACATGTTAAGTGTGTGTAAATATTTATGCTGTATCGGTCCTCGACAAGTTTATCTGCTATGCAACATTATCCAACACGATGTTTCTCTTCACATACGCCATGGCCTCGACTGGGTCGCAAAACTCCTCCTCGTTGCCATTGTGAGTGATTCGAAGCTTCGCTGGGTGAAAGATGCCGTAGCGCACTCTGTCTCGGCCTCGTAGCAACTTCTTAACATCATTAAACGCAGATCTTGCGCGAGCCACGCCGGTTGGATTGTCTGGAAAAATGAAAATTGTGGACCCTTTGAATCGCAGGGGTCCAGCCTCTCTGGCTCTGCGTAGAATCTCGACACAATCCTGGAAATAATGCAATTTGGCCACAATTACCCGAGGTTTACCCCCAGTCTGCCTCGACTGGAGACCGCGATGTGATCTGTCCACAAGCACTTCCCTGTCCATGCCAAGAACTTCTTTTAGCAGCTTTGAGACTGAGGCTGGAGAGCTCGAACCTGGCCCCTCTTCCACGTTCAGTATACGGATGTTTGACCTCCTCATCCTCCCCTCCATATCAATGCATTTCTCCTGTAGACCCGCAACTGCTGTTTCAAGTTTACTCACAGACACTTGTAATGAGGTCACATCATCTGAACATGCAGATAACCCTTGTTCAATACCGGTTACCGTCTTTTTCATAGTTTCTAAATCTGAGCGCAACAGCGCGATGTTGCCGACAACCTCCGTTTTAACGGTGTGTAATTCTGACCTCATATTGTTGAATTCGTCCACAAGAACAGTCTTCAGTTCAGCCCTGAGCAGCGTAGGGATATCATTTTTCATCAGCGACAGAATTTCTGCTTTCATAGCCACCATTTCTGTTTGTTTCTCCGGCGATTTCTGGTCACTGCACGAGGTGCCAGGCCTACTCGCAATACTCTTCCCCATATATGTGTACTGTCACAGACTTTTTGCCATTTATGTGCCGCAGCAATAAAAAAAAAAGTTGTTCAAAAACAAGAGGTGCTACAACAGAATGTTTTAGTTCCAATTTAAAGCAATAAAACACCCAAAAATATAATTAATTTAACGAAATTTAATGGAGCTCACCAAAAACACAACTTACTCCATGCCTGCTCACCAGCGCCCCTCATCGCACTTACTTTAAACAAATTGTTTTAAAAAGCACCTGGCAAATGCAGAAATACAGATGATCTGATTTATTTTAAATGTGCTTAATGTATATAGTAAAAACTCTGGAAATTAGAAATCATTGAAGGCAATATCTACACAGAAAGATTAAAACAGAGACTAATCTTAATGAGTTTTAGTTGTGAGACCTGCAGAGATTTTGTTCTTGCGGTATAACATCTTAAACATAGTTAGGATACTTTTAGAGTTGCTTTTAAAATCATACTACCCCTGGCGGCACAAAACGTTTACTTTCAACTGCACCCTATGGACAATGTCTCCTTATTGGGTTTCAAGTTTCAATAAGCTGCTGGGTCAGACATTCCCAGCGACTGATCATACACATTGTGATTTCCTTCAAAGAATGCTGACACAATTAAGAAGTGAAGGAAGGAATTAGATGACATTAATTAAAAGTACTGAAATGGAATCAGCACCGGCCTATTGTGTGAGGTGCCAGCAGTGATACGGTGATTTACATGAATTGTGGACTTAAGCGATTCTGTAAGGAGCCAGCAGAAAGGTTAATGCCGAGGTCCCATCATCCACTCACATCCTGTGGAGAGGAGCGTGTCTGCTGCTCGGCAGTCTGGGATATTGTTTCTGTGGATGAAAGATAATGGATTAGGTCCAGGAACGGGCCAGGAGGGAATTTTGCGGAGAGATGAATGAGGTGACAGGAGGCAGTTTGGGGTGGCGGTAAAAACATTTTCTGATTCTGGGCGAAGTGGAGAAGTTGTGTGTGTATGTGGGCATTGTATTTTACTTTTAAACAGCAAACTTTGTAATGGTTAAGGTTTAATAATATTGTTCCTTGCCTCAAACTTCCGTTAAGTGAATGAAAATGAAAACTTAATGAATTCCGTATGCTTTGAGAGAGTGCTAATAATAAAAGTCAGATGCTCAGCCCAAGCTTTTTGTCAAGATCCTGTCACCTTTTTCAGCGAGGTTTATTATGGTGACAGGATCCTGACACTTTTGTTCTATGTCTCTGTGTGAGTGCACAGCTTTGGTTGTTTTCTTTGCTGTGTGCTCTTCTGTCTAGTCTGTGTTTCATGTTCAGTGCATGGTGTCTGGATCCTGACTCTTCGGTCTGGTTTGGTCTTGTTTCTGAGTCAGAATCTGGACACTCATGCTCTATGTCTTTGTGAGCGCATGGCTTCGTGTTCAGTTTCCGGTCTCTTGCCATGTGCACTTTTCTGGTCTTTTCTTTTTGTTTGAGCACATGGCTAATGATAGCTTCATTGCCATGTGCTTTATTGTCTTGTTTTTGTGTTTGTTTGAGCACATGGCCAATGACGGCTTCATTGCCATGTGCTAATCCTGTCCGGTCTATTGTGATTTATGTGAGCGCATTGTTCTTGTTAAGTTGTTTGCAATGTGCTCTCCTGTCTTTCATCCTGACTTCACCCCTTGTTACCTCATTATTAGTTCATTTGCTTCACCTGCTTTCCTTATTACCCTCCTCGTTTTCTTTTCTATTTAACCCCATTGTGTTTTTTGTCTTGTGCCAGTTCATTGTGGTTTATCACCCTGTTAGCTTCTCCCATGTCGGTCCCTGTCTTGCCCTGTTGTGTCTGTTCCAGCCCAGCATTGAACCCAGTCTGTTTTGCAGTGTTCTGCCCTGGACCTTTGAGTTTTCCCCTTTGGGGTAGTTTTTGTTTGTTTTGTAATTTTTTTTGTATTTATTAAAAGCTCATTCTTCTCACTTTCTACGAGTCCTTGCTCTCTCTCCAACCCAACCTTGACACTTTTATTCCCTTTCATTCCATTTGATGCAGCACTAAAACAGCTAAGTTCACATGCCACACATTGTATTATTATTTCTCACTAAGACATAGATGCATAGAAATCCTCTTACGGGGCACATTCTCCCAAACCTCAGCTCAGCATATAGGCAGACCAGACTATGAGAAGACGCTCAGCACATTTGTGGAATGTAACTAAAATGCATTTTTCAAGGCTATCTTTTCCTACTTACACGAAAACAACATTTGCATCAGAGTCAGCACTCTGAGCACTTTCGTATTGTTGAGTCCTAAACGCTTGCATCTTTAAAACTAGGGGTGTGCATTACACTTATGTGTTTCTAGCATATATTTTCATGTTCCACATACACACAGCTACAAACATTTTTAAATCAAAACAAGGGCATGGAGAAAGTGGGGAGAGATTTGAGTTGGAATTGCAAATGTGAACAGCAGGAGTGTGGTGTTATCCAAAAGGCTTTATTCATTGGGGACGCTGGCTGTGTATTGGCACTCACATACTCTGTAATTTTCAGCTTTTCAGCATCAACTACATTCAGGCCTCACTCAGCGTGAGTGCTCAATGCGACAATGAAAAATTAAATTACGTCTGAATGAATTTAAAATTTAAAATAATGCTACAGGACTGCATGCTCGGAATAATGTTGATTGTCTGCCTGGACATGACAAATGTCCTTTTGTTCATCTTCAATTCCTCTTGAGTTCACTCTTTTGTTCCTTTTTTTTTTTTTGGCACAAGTTTCATATGTTAAATGTGACACAGCAGTCACATTCTTGGACAGAAATGTAAAGCTGAAGTGCGTAATTTCTGTGCCACTACCGTCACTAAATAGGATTGCAAAAATTATTATCATCTTAAAACAGTTTCCAGAAAGGAAGAAAAATAATTCCCAGGGTTTATTTGCCATAATGCAACAGACTGATCATACTGTGAATTCGGTGACAGTAGGTCGAAAATTCTGCTGCTGAAATTGTGGGGTGCTTACCGAAATTTGAACCACTGCCCCCTAGATGCTGAAGCTGGAAGTGTTGTTGTACGTTTGGGCACGTGTGAACTTCAGTTTCAGAGTGAAATGTCCACAGAGTGGCAGCAAAAATGATTTGTAATTTTAGTCATAAATGACGTAATACTGTAAAAATGAATGCATTTTTTATTAGCTCTGCCCCCTTACCCAAACATCAACCCTAAACCTAACAGTTATTGGAGAAATAATTGAATTTTAGAGCAAAAATTCAACCTGTGAAAAGCTATCTCCATTATTTATGTGAACGTGATGTCTTGGAGGTTGCTCACGCAACACACTATCAGTAGCACTAGATGCAAAAATATCTGATGCGGAATGGCGCTTGTCAGCAATTTGACAGTATGAGGTTCATTTCAGGGTACATGTACTTTCAGAAGCAACATGTCAATATTATGTGTGATTATGTTGAACCCAAGTGAATAGTGAATCAGGTCTGTCAAGTTTGAAAAAGTACAACAACAACAACAACAAAACGCCATAAAACTACTGTAAAAGTGGTCAATATAACTTATTTCACTTTACAGTATTCACTATATTTAAACTCTTGTGAAGCACAATGATCACATTGTGTGAAGAACAGAACAAAATTTAAGTTGTCATTCACTCTCAAATTATTGTATTAATAATCAAGTTATTAATAAAGCACTTAAATCAAATATGATGGCTATGTTGAAAACATCAAACCCCATTCTCATCGCGTCTCATGAACAAACATACTACCAAATGGTACTAGAATGGATACATTTCTGAAAAGTGCATGCCTCCTTTGTGGTAAAACAGAAGGTTAAAGCTTCAATAATTACATTTGATTAAAGGGGACAGGGGGACATACCAAAAAAATTTAAAGGGGAAATTATAGGTTTGACTTGCAAATATTACTATTATTTTTACACATAACCACTGGAGTATTAAGGACCTCAAACAAGTCAATCTTAACAGAACATGAGGGTTATTTTTTTTATTTTTTTCAGTGGAACAAGAAAATAAAGCATAGTTTTCTTTTATTTAGCAATAGTCTTTCTTCTTCACAAAATGTGGGTAAAGTCATTGGTCTCATTAACCCACATGCCTTCGAGATATTCTTCAGCAGCTTTTTTTTGGAGGTTTCTAGGACTTTTTCTTACATTAGATTCTCTCAAGGTTGAGGCTAATATGTAATAAGGCAACTGGCTTTGCAATTTAGTTGCAACCTTGTAGTCACATCAGTGTAGGTTAAATGATCAGTGTAGGTTAAATGATCAAGCTTATTTATTACTTTCAATAAATTCTTGACACTTGACATTATACACAGCCCTACAATTACTCTCTTCAGTTGGGAATCAACAAGCCGGGGCATGTGTTGGTACTTAAGCTGGGGTAATGAATGTGATCATAATGGACATCCAGCACTTTGGCGGAGAGGTTCTTTACTGCCCGAGTGGCCTCTCCCTTAGTCCCCCCTCTGTTTTAAATGCCACTTCCAAATGCTTTTCAGGGCAACTTAAAAATCCATTTCCCACTTCACTTCCCCATGCAAAGCCCATTCGTCTTCCTGGTATTCCTTTGTTTTGCGTATTGATTTGCTGCTTTGATCTCGTGTGGCGGGCTTTGGGCTCAAGGGGACCTTCAGAGAAGTGGGGCCATAATGGAGTTGTCTCCGCCTTGTTATGCTCTACACCGTCAAGGATTTGCTGCCACTGTCATTGTGGAACATTGATCTTGATTTCAAGGATACAGGAACACATTGTTGGTGAACAATAACAAACTACAACAGTATTTGTTAGTGATACTACTAACTAAACTCAGTAGCCTACACCCTAACAATTGTCCTCAGTATTACTGGCCCCACAAATTATTTAGAGTCTTAAGCCAGACTTAAAGACTTAAAAAAATGTATTAGCATAAGGTCATTTTCCAAGTAAAACAATTTTTTACTTATAAAGCAATATAAATATTTGTTGTTTTAGACAAAGAGTGCTTGGATATTTTTTGGTTGTAAGAGTTAGTCTATGTCCATATATAATGTGATGAACTACACTCTGCTTGGACACCTGTGTGACCTTGAGGGTAACTGACTTCATACAAAATTACCCAGTTGGTTAAAGCAATTGCAAAGTTGACTAAGAAATGTGAAATTTGTTCTAAAACAAGGTCTACTATCATGTATTTGTATATATATTGTTATTTAATGTTGCTAATTTGTTATCTAATAGTAACACACATTAAAACTGTATTTATGTATCTGTAATGATTTAAATTGCCATTTATATATCTCTATTCATTTTGCTGATTTTTAAACCATTTCTTTAAAGCCTTTAGATTTTGAGCCAATCAGGACTGATTTTGAATCTCAGTCCTGCCCCATTGCATCACTGGATTAGTGGAGAGAAAGAGTTGTCTTAGAAAAGTTACAAGGTGCATCTCAATCAGCTCACTAGCTCCCTATGTCATGAAACAGTATATCTTGGACACGAATTCGGACAATAGCAAGGGTGTTGATCCACTGAATATTGGGACACTTATGACTTAAAGGTGCTGTAAGCGATTTTTTTCATGGAAAGGTATGCAAACATTTTTACTACTCCCTGAAAGACATTAATGAAATAAGTGTCCTGAGATATCTCATCGGTCTCTGTGACAGCTCTAGACTCTGTAAACAGCAAACAAAACTGTTTCCGTGGGACGCGGACAATGTCAGTCATTTTGTGTGTTTTCATATTATTGAAGTTGCAGCGAATTATTGAAGCATAATGCCATTTTTATGTCATGTTGCTCATAACAGTTGTCAGTTGAGGGTGCTATTTTGCTGCTGTTTTTGACAACCGTTTCTGCTCATGTTGGTCTCAATAAAGCTCATTTGGTATCTTAAGAGTGCGGGGTTTTTGAAAAAATGGGTTGTGGCTAATCCAACGGCTCAGCTTGATAGCGTGTGTAAATTCTAGAATGGCTAAAATCGCTTACAGCACCTTTAATCACCTGTGACACAATTATGAGCTTGCACATTAAAACAGCTGGTATTAATCAACAACATTGCTCTATAAATTATAAAGTCATGCATTTTTGTTGTAGATATTCAAACATATAGTGTTATTATGAAAGATAAACCGCTCTAGTTCACTCAAATTGGTTTGCTCTTCAGCTTTTGGCTCACGCACTCTCTCTTTGTAAGATGAGAGTTGCTCTGCAATGTCTTACTTTATGATTGTTGTTGGAGTCCAACCCATACAGAACAATGGAATAGAAAGTCGCATGCTTTATTCATTATTTGTTGGCACCCAGTGTTTTTCTCAAGTGGGACCTCAAGTGCACATCAGCGAAATTTTTTTTTTTTTTTTTTTAAGCAGGCGCTGTAGATTTGCAGCTGCTAAACAGTGGTGCAGGAAACACTGGGCTATCATCACCCAGACATGCTGACCAATGCATCACTCTCAGTCAATTTTGTGATGTTACATGGAGCATCTATCCTTCCAAACAACTCAGTCACACAGAGATCAGCCTCAAATGAAATTCCTCACAGTTGCCTGTCATCTCCACATAGAAATGCTGATGCATTGTCATTTCCGACAGACGTTGAGCATATGATCTGATGACTAGGATTACAACATCTATATCAGTGCATCAGCAGGGGCTAGGGAGGTACCAGACTGTGAATGCATGTTGAATAAAAGTGACTGGGCAAAGGCTGAAGCATCACCCACGTGAACAAAGAGAGTTCCTTGACAGGTGCCAGGGGTCCAAAAGGATCTACTGTATATATCTATGCTCAGCTAACAAGCGGTTATATTTAGCCTCCAGACAAGTTTCCAAGTGCGGCTCTGCGGAGAGACTTCAGTTTCTGGCTCTCTGTTATCTCTTTGCACCTAGTGGGTGAGGGGATAGACCTGACGCGGTGTGGAGCATTTGACGCTGAGAGAATACAGGGGAATGACACTTTCACTTAGTAAAACAGTCACACTAGTATTCATGGTCATTTGACTAAAGTGCAAAGGCATAGTAAAGAAAGAATGCATTCGAGTTGTTCATGGGGCCTGTATAATTTTAGAGTAGAAAAGACCTATTATTCTCTATCTTATGTATGTGTGTGTACGTGTTTGCGCAGGTGTCTGCATTTGTACAAAATCTTTTTTGTATTGTACTCATGTATATGTCTGTAGGTTCAGGTGCATTAGTCTGATCAGTGAGGTAATCATCCAATTTGCATGTAAAAGTGAATAATTACATAGCGATCTCTTATTCTCTCATCCGAGGGGCTGATGCTCAGCCTGCCAGTGCTTTCAAAGCATTCTTCTTTATTAAAGAGGGAGATTTTTAGCATAATTATCCTGTATTAAGCAGTGAAAGATTTCAGGCTACTAGGAAAGAGGCTTTACTGACACGGTACATTAATTAGACAGCATGTAGTATTTGTGCTGCTGTTTGGGCAAACCAGGTGCAATCGGTAATGTGAGGCTGTACATATTAAACATGGTCATCAACAGGGACCATTGCGCAAAACACAAAACCTTTTTATGATAAATTCATGTAATTGGTACTGCTGAACCAAATTCAGGGTGACACTATCCCTATAATTATAGGTGTGTGTACATGAGAGGGGGACAATGTCTGCGTGTTTGTATGAAAATAAGCGTATATAATCACTTGATACAGCTCCAGCTCCTCTGTGCCAGAGGCAGTGCTGGCATGGTGGTGTGTGACTAACCAGAAGGGGGGCTAGCAAAGGTACGAAAGAAAATGTATGTCATCTGGGCTGCTTTCTGTTTCCTGCTCAGCAAGGAGTCAGCCCGGCTGGGGGTACAGTCTTCTTCTTCACCTGAAAAGGAAAATGTAACTTCATGACTCAATCTAGACTGGAGTAATGTGAGTAACCATTGGTTAATGTACCATGTGCTTCATGTAGATAATCCTAACAGAACAATTTGTTAGGGTGTAGGCTAATCTGCCTAATATGAGTTTGTCCATTATGGTGATTACCGGTCCACAGATAACCTGTTTAACAACCACCACTTTTAAAGTAAAAAATAAATTAATAAATAAATATTATTATTCATTATTAGACACAAACAGAATATGTACACTCCCCCCCACCCCCACCCCCACATTTTCTGTGCTGTTTCTTGGGCAAATAATGGTAACACATGTTAAAGGGAGCTGAGAGTACTACACCCTTATTGGTATCTTTAAATATATATATATTTAATATATAAAATATGATCCATGGAATATGTAGAGCTTTATTATACATGAAGTTTGTATGAACTCATATACAGAGTAAATTAATCTAAAATCTAAAAAAGTTAATATTTTTAATATTTCAACTATTCTGTGCAGGCCTAGTCATTTTTAAATGAAAACAATAACACTTATATTTCGCATTTATGCATCCAGCTGCACTGTTTGTCTGTAGAAACATGCACTTGACAGACGTCTTTGACTGCTGCACCGCGTGTCTGTTTGTGTTTTATTTTTTAATTTGAAGCATCTTGCGCAGGAGTGCCATTTTTTTTTTAGATACTTTAGATACTAAGAATGACAACTTTTAAAATGTGTCTTAAGGCGCCTACATTCTGTTCTATTTGTTGTGCTGGATCTAGATTTTTTTAGCCAAAGAACACGTTGGGTCTGAACGGCCCCTTATACATCAAAATAAAATTATGGGTTCACCCGAAAATCTAAATTCTTTGGTCATTTAGTCACCCTCATGTTGTTCCAAACCTGTATGACTTTGATTGTTCCGTGGAACACAAAATGCGATATAAGGCATTGTATGGGGGAAAAAATTATGAAAGTGAATTGTGACTGAGACTAACATTATGGCTAACATTTCCAGTTTTGAATTCCATGAACGACCATAAAAATTCTTATGGGCTTGCAACAACATAAGGCAGAGTAAATAATGAGATAATTTTAATTTTTGGATGAACTAACCTTCTATGTGAGATACTCACTACTGAAACACACAACATCAGATTTTCAGCCTCTAACTGAATATAGTTTTTTGCAGCATCCTTGACCAGTTGTGTATGCATTGTTGTTTAGAAGCTCCTGCATGACGTCTTCTCTGTGACACTGAGGCGACAGAGAGAGAGAGAGAGAGAGAGAGAGAGAGAGAGAGAGAGAAAGAGAGAGAGAATGTTTGTTGTTTCTATATACATACTGTAAGTGCACAGTAGTGTGAATATGTCATGCCTGTGTTGGCATGCTTCAGTGAGAAACAATTAGATTGTCCCATGAACCTGGCTGTCAGGCTACAGTCCACCTCAGCTCTTCAGTGGCCTTGATAAAAAATAAAAAAGCTTTTTCACCAAATCAGCATAGCTGTAATTGCATGCGACAGGAATGGATTTCCTGTCACTCCTTGGGGTTTATGAAGAGGGTCTGGGAATACTGTCCAGGCTTTTTTCTCACATCACAGCATGTACCCTTATACCTCCACACATCCCTGTGGGTGGCCCCCACAGATGCTCTATAGACCTGATCAATCTGCAGGGCCTTCTTAATTATTATCACTAAACACCCATCCATTAATTCCTTAGTCCCCATGACCCCACCCCCCTATATAGGGAAAAGAAGGGCCAGTTGTCACACAAGGTACTGTCATAAGGGCCATATCTCAGCAGCCATATGGTTTAGAGTTAAAAGTCCAATTACACAAATGTGTGTTCTATCTACCGGTGGGTTTGTATGTTGGTTTGCAATACCTATTTCTAAATCTCATTAAATTATAATAATTTCCATGACTAAATTTACATTTATTTATTTAGCAGACGCTTTTATCCAAAGCGACTTACAAAATGAGGAAGAATAAAACACAAGCAATTCATCCTAAGGAGACATTAACACGAGAAGTGCTGCATTACAAAGTTTCAATTGTTCTAGAAAAGTGCTAACCAAGACAGAGATTAGAGTGCACCAATGTTTTTATTTTTTATTTTTATTTTTATAAATATTATGTACACTATATCATGCCAAAAGTTTGTGGATACCCCCTTCTAATTAACTAATTTGGTTACTCCATTAAATCCAGTAAAAAAAAATCTTAATGTTTCTTTATGTAATGGTTTGGGCTTTGCGTGCTTCCAAATTTGTGGCAACTGTTTGGGGATAGCCCTTTTCTGTTCCAGCATGACAATGCCCCTGTGAACAAAGTGAGGTCCATAAAGAAATGGTTTACTGTGTCTGGCGTGGAAGAAATTGACTGGCCTGCACAAAGCCCAGACCTGAACCCCACTGATCAATTTTGGGGTGAACTGGAACAACAACTGTAAGTCAGGCCCCATCGACCAACATCAGTTCCTGACCTCACTGATAGCCTTGTATCTGAATGAAAGCAAATCCCTGCAGCCATGTTACTACATACAGTATAGTGGAAAGCCTTCCCAAAAGAGTGGAAGCTGTTATTACAGCAAAGGGGGATTACCTAAGGTTTGAAATCAAATGTTCATCAAGCACATATGATGTCCACAAACTTTTGGCCATATAGTGTATGTAGGGTCAAGTCTGCATGAAAAAGTTGTGTCTTTAGCTGTTTTTGAAGACAAAGAGTCTGCTTCACAGATGGAGTTGGGTAGGTCATTTCACTATTAAGGTACAGTGAAGCCGAAAGTCTGGGAAAGTGATATGGTCCCTCTTTGTGTTGGTACCACAAGTGCTGTTCATTTGCAGACCACAGCCTTCTGGTGGGAACTGCAGGAATGATTTTAGGTAAACTGCCGCAGAACCAATGACTGTTCTGTATGCCAGCAGCAGAGCCTTGAACTTGAAATGTACAGCAACTGACAGCCAGTGTAGAGACAAGGAGGGGTGTAACATGTGCGCTCTTGGGTTTGCTGAAGACCAGACGTGCTGGCAAATATTTTAAGCTCCGGCCAATTTTGGCTCGGTTTCACAATATTTTGAATTGTTTAAAAAAAAAAAAAAATCAAAACAAGCTCATCCTAGGCCGTTCATCCGATCGGAACCAAATCAGTGCAGAAAGATTCAGCAGAGTCCCAATATAAAAATGTATCAAATGAAATTTGAACTTTTGATTTATCTGCAAACCATACATAGTGGGTATGGTCAGTTTTACTAAAACGGTTATATCTTTGGAACGGATTGAGATATTATCAGCAAATTTTGTACACATACTGTATGTCTGGAGCCATTCTGAGGATACACACAACAAATTGCATGCCTCTGACTCTTGGTGGTGCTATAATAATTTAAAAACTAAAAATGGCTCTAACTATGGAACTGTTGTTCCGATTGACTTGAACTTTTGCATGCAGTGTCTATGTCCAAGGTGCCATCAAGGTCTATGAGGTCACATATCTTGAAAAACATGTCCGCCATCGACAAATCAGCTTTTAGCAGCTATTTGACAAGGTTAAAAAAGACATATCGAAACGAAACATGGTAGGCCTATTTGTCTCTTGGCCTGAGAGGTCTGTGCAAAATTTGAAAACAAATGGCCACTGGGAGGCACTATCGTGTTTTAAACACATGTAAATCGACTTATATATGGCTGTCTTTCATAAAGAAACACTTTATTGGGGGCCTGGGTAGCTCAGCGAGTATTAACACTGACTACCACCCCTGGAGTCGCGAGTTAGAATCCAGGGTGTGCTGAGTGACTCCAGCCAGGTCTCCTAAGCAACCAAATTGGCCCGGTTGCTAGGGAGGGTAGAGTCACATGGAGTAACCTCCTCATGGTTTCGATTAGTGGTTCTCGCTCTCAATGGGGCACATGGTAAATTGTGCATGGATTGCGGAGAATAGCATGAGCCTCCACATACAGAGTCTCCGCGGTGTCATGCACAACAAGCCACGTGATAAAATGGTCTCAGAAGCGGAGGCAACTGAGACTTGTTCTCCTCCACCCAGATTGAGGTGAGTAACCACACCACCATGAGGACCTACTAAGTAGTGGGAATTGGGCATTTGAAATTGGAGAAAAGGGAAAAAATAAAAAATAAAAAATTTATTCATATCATATGATAGACCTCCTCTTTCTGAACAACTTTTCCTCAAGAACCATTGGTGTGAATCAAATCGTTTGTTAAATGTTTGAGATTATTAAACAACTACTTTAATTTAACAAATACTTTTTCGAACTAGTCCTAGGCCATTTGCCCGATCAGAACCAAACCAGTGCTGAATGATTCTCTGGAGTACTAATATTTATAATTATCAAACGTAGGGGGTGTTGCCACTTTTACTTAAACGGTTACAATTCTTGAAGGGAATTAGATTTTATCACCAAATCTGGTACACATATGAATGGGGTCATTCTGAGGACACAGAAAAAAAATTGCATTTCTCTGCCTCTTGGTGGAGCTGTAATAATTAAAAATCTAAAAATGGCTCTAACTACCAAAGGTTCCTTGGTCCAATCCACTTGAAATTTTGCATTTTGCAATTTTTCAAGTTCTATGAGGACAGTCACATATCTTGAAAAACATCGCCACCATCGACCAATCAACTTTTAGCAGCTATTTGAACTAATCCAAGGCCATTCACCCGATCGGAACCAAATCAGTGCAGAAAGGTTCTCTGGAGTCCCAAAGTTTGAACTTTCGATGCACTGTTGCAACAGTACACCAAAACTTACAAAGTGGGGGTGGCCACTTTTTCTTAAATGATTAAAACTCTTGAATGGAATGAGATATCATCAACAAATTTAAAACACTTATGTAGGAGGTCAATCTGAGGACACATGAAAAGAAATTGGGTACCCCTGCCTCCTAGTGGCACTATAACAGTTAGAAGTGTAATAACATATCTCTGTGCTACCTAACCTGATGTTTCTAAAAATTAACGCACTTTATCATTGTTTTAGTTGCAAACAGACTGTCTAATTAATACTTAATGTCTGTTACATATGTACTTAAAGAACCTTAAAGGCTTGAACCCCGTTAATTGCTGCTTGTAGCTATATTATTATTATTTAACCAAATAATGGTGTCATGTTGTAAAAATTCCTGATAGGCTTATGAGACTTTCACCTGTTTTTAGGTTATATTGATTTTATTTTAATTTCATTTATTGTTTGAATTTTTATTTATTATTCACTGCAAAATGTGTGCTTGACATTTTGCTTGACACCTCTTGCCTCCAGAATAATGTTGTTATACATGCACAGACAAGTGAAAATTCTGTTTCATGCAGATATTAATATCTGAAATACCAGAAGAAACCACAACATATTCTACAGTTAATGTAGCCTACAAATTCAGCTTCATCTGGTAAGAAAAAAAAGAATAAAGTAATAATTTTTTAAATAATAATTGTACAACAATAATAATAATTATTATTATTAGGCTATTATTATGAAAAGGCATATACGAGGCATGTTTTATTAATAGAAACTATAAATGTAAGAGTAACACTTTCATTTAGTTTTGACGCACTTCAGGTTTAAACCCCGCCCATATCCCGTTCTATTCGAATACAGAGACAGATAACTTAGTCATATGAACAGATACATATACAAATACAGATAATGGCTTTGCTGCACACCCCTAAAATGAACCCAGTTGAACGGTGATGTTGTACTAAGCAGCAGGGTTGACTGGAAAGCCGAGAAGCTCGGTCTTCGCTAGGTTGAGTTGAAGGTGGTGTTCCTTCATATCGAAGTAGCAGCATTAAGAAACCCTGTGTGCTTGAATGATGGGTCCCAGTGATGTTGTATATTTAAAGAAGAGATGTGGGCCAAGCACTGAGGCCTGAGGTACCCCAGTAAGTAGCTTGGACACCCCACCTCTCCAGACCCACCTGAGAGATAGGACTTGAACCAGCCAATCACCGTTTCTGTGGTGAATGGATGATCTGCAGTCAGTGGACTACAATTTCAATTTTTATTTATTATGTATGCACACTAGCATACATTCAGACAAGAGTCAACTACATAATAAGGTAGATTTTAATCAAAAGTTTGAACTTTCTTTAAAGGACAACTGTATTTATTTATTTGTTTCTAAATGTCAGGTTGACATATATATATATATATATATAATAGTAGTGTCATGTGTATTTTGTTGATTCATGTTTTTCATGTCTTTTATTTTGAAAAGTTTCATTCCTGTTTCATGTCATGTGTTCCTGGTCATGTGATGTACTGTTTTCCCTCCATGTTCATGTGTCTTGTTTTCATTGGTTCATTGTTTGATTATCTTGTTTAGAGTTCTGTTTGTTCACTGGTTTATGTTCTCCCATGTCCAAGTATTTAAGCCCTCATGTTTTCCATTGTTGTTTGTCAGGTATTGTTTTTGGTAACATGTTCATGTTAAGCCAAGTTCATGGTTCATTCATGTTTATAGTTAGGGTTTATTGGATTTCACTTTGTAAATAAATTGCACTTGGGTTCTTCATTTCTTCGTCATTGCCAGCAGCCACTCGTTACAAGTAGTTGTTGGCTAAGACAATGGTTTAATATTTGTGTAGGTTTCCTTTTACATACATTATGTTTCATTAATTGTTTTGTGTTTCTTTCTTTTTTTTTTTTTTTTTTTTTAACTGTTTAAATTTAGCTGAAAAGCCTATAATAGAAATTAATGTTTAAAAATATAACTACCCTGAGAAATATTCTCTGGAGTAAAGATTGTGACAACTAGCCCAGGGGTCCCATTTTAAGCTATTTAAAAATATAGGCCTAGTTAAAAGGCTGAAATTGTTTGGCTACCTAAAACGAATAGTGTCAAATAAAAACTTGAATAATAGTTTTTCAATTATTATTCTCTTTTAGTTCTTGTGTGCAGGGCACAACAGGTCTGCCAATAATTTGGCCCCTTTGGACAGATTGAAATGTAATAAGTTGCTGATTTAATCTATGTCTTGGCCAACTTGGATCACAGTATTGATGGGCACAGCAATTATAAGATACATTAAAACATTACAGAAGTAACCAAGCAAGCTTGCCAGTGAGAACACATGAAAATATCAATTTGCAACAAATCTTTTTTTTATCCAAACGCTATGGCTAAAGTCAAAGAGAACTAAAGATGTACTTTATGAAGAAATTGTCCCTTTGAATTATATATCAAGGACCAGGATCATTTCATTATCTTGTTGGAGGTGTTTACTGAATCATGTTTGCTGGTATAAGCACATAATTAGAGGGCCTCTCATGCAGAAAAAATGGCATGCTGCAGACTTGCACAGGTAGAGGATTTAATTAGTGTGATAATAATTAGCAGGTCACTCTGATTGGTGTTTTAGGAAATGGGAGGGGGTAGTGCTGCTGGTGAGCCATGTCTGATTGGTAGGTTATAAACATGGTCTGCTAAGCTGCCTGATTAGTTTGATGATGCCTAGGGCCACAAAGCTGAATTGTCTGCATCTATGAATGGGACTTACTACAGAAAATGTTTCGGTTGGCTATTAGGACTATATGCTGTCTATTTCTCATAAAACATTAAGTCAATTATAACAGCAAGAATGAAAAAGATGTTGACGCATATTGGGGTCCTCGCTTTGCTTCACTGTCCTTTATGGTCTTCTGAAATGCCAACTGTGTACGATCCTCAGAGGCCTGATGCTCACTTTAATTTTGGCATTATTCTGTAGGAAAGAAAAATCACAAAGGAGATCTCTTAGTACAGTATCTCACTGGTTTCTCCTAGACAGTAATGAGATTGAATTGAGGGCATATTAAGACTTTTGGCTAAGTAGTCTGCTTCTCAGACTATAAACTCACATGTTTCATCTGTAGTTTCAAAAGAGATCTCAACAGTGTTGCACACTTGAATCATAATTGTCAATATACCGAAGTCTACAATGTCAGAGATTTCAATATGGGATCAAACAAATCTCATCTTATTTTTCCAAGATGTAACTATCTGGACTATGCTATCCACATTAATTTCATTACTCTGACTGCATGCCAACAGTTTGTTTCAAGAGTTTAAGGAGAAACATCTAAGACAAAGTTGATAATAGTCTCCAGAGGTATGAAAGAGGAGCAACCTTTGGGCAATAAAATTGTCCTTTGGGATTTGAACCTGCTAAAGTTAGTTAAACCAGCTGTCGAGAAGGTGAGACATAAAGATGAGGAGCAGATATAAATTAAACCTCCTGAAATTAGTTGTTGTGCTCTCTCTTCGTGTCATTTAATCCCACTAGTTTTTTTGTCCTGCTCCAGCATTCATGCCTCTACAGTTTGTCCTTGTTCCAAATCTAGGTGTACACTTTCTTTTGACGTCACTCCCTTTTGTTTGGTTCCACAAATACTCTATAAACATTATTCTTTTATCAGTTTTGAGCATCTTGTGGTGAATCATGCAATGTGCAGTCTGATTCTCCCCAGGCGGCTTCACCAAGCCTGAATGGATGAGATTTCAAACTGGCCTCACTTGTCATATACAGTGAAGCGGAAAGCAGTTTGTGTGTGAGTGAGTGAGAGAGAGAGAGAGAGAGAAAGAGACTGTTTTTCTTGGATCACACACGCACACCACTATAATGACATTGAGAAAGTGGAAGCAGCAGTTTTAATCATGACAAATTTGTTTTGAAGGCTGCGGTTTTGTTGACAGATGGTAATATGCATAACAGTCCAGGTCAGTTGAGCTATGATAGTTTGATAATTCCACAATTGTTTCCGAATTTACTATGGGATAGGACAGTTTGACTGTCCTCATGTTATGCTCCCAACATGCAGTTTATTACACATCAAAAATCAATTAAATTGGAGCCTGATCTCATGAAAATTCCATGACTGTGGTGACATTTTGCAAAATTATAAGTGGGTCCTTTTACGTATTACAGCAGTTCCTAGGTGAAATGTCCACTGAGGGGCAATAAAAGTGAGTAAAATTTTCTAACATTTTTACGGTTAATGCTCTATCAAGTTTTATATCAACAAAATCTACCTCCCTACCCTAATCCTTAAATCTAAACCTTACTGATAGTTTCATAAAAAGTCACATAAAAATTATTTAGCAAAAATATAGGCATAGTAGCCTAACATTTTCTATGAGACCAGGTTGGAGCCATAAAAAATTATTGATTTAAATATAAAACTAAGCAAATTTTAAGCATATGGATCTCTTTTGTAGACTTGTTTTTCAGTTATTGCTCAGAGAGGGGGTGTTACAACTTTCAGTCGCAGTTAACCTAAAGTGAAAATTTACTGCACAACAATACAAAGATATTTCAGCAAGCAGTTAGGGCCACTCTACCCATCAATATTGTCCAGTGTGTTCTACACTCTCATACAAGTCTCACCCTACACTCACTGAAGGCAGTGACAGAAAAGAGTATGATAGCGAAACTGGGTTTCATCATAAACAATTCTGCTCATGTTCTCTATAATCGTCCATACTGTAATTTACTGACTTCTACCACAGTGTTCTGAGAAGCTCTCCTGGAGATCTTCCTGCCTGCTGTCATCAGACAACAATGCTTCCTTATCCTCTTCCTCCTCCTGCTGAGCCCATAGGGTTGTCACAGTGTACGGTGTTACCGGTTTTACTTGGTACAAGGTACAACACCGGTGTGAAATTTTAGACCAGAAAAAAGGGGGAAACACTATGAATGGAACTTCCAATATCAATATAATAGCCTAACAAATAGAATAGCCATAAATAAAGAATAGTTGCCTAATGAAGAGTTTGCGACCCATGATAAATGAACCTAAATAACACACTGAAAGCCAGATGTTCTCTACCATTTTATCAAATTACACAGGCAGAAAAGTACGCACACTGACAGAAGACATTTAATTGCAAGTAGCGAATATAGTGTGCATGGTGGGTAACTGTAAGACATCTCGTATTCGGAATGACACAAGAAATGCTGTTAGACATAGACATGCACTTGAAGAAACACACTTTATTATATTTTTAAGAACAGATGACAGAAAAGCCGTCTATGCACGTCTGACACGCTGTTTGTTCAGAGGCGTGCAGTCTCGTGAAACATGTGTATGTAAAGGGTTCTCACTCTTTCTTTGTTTCAGTCTTCTGAAATTTTTTGCAAGAATAGTATCATCTATGAGAATGCTGCAAATGACCTCAGACCATCTCAGCTCAGGAGATGTTCTGAGTTCAGTTCACTTTATTTCCACAGAGCAGTTCGTTGTGAGTGCAACTCTGCAGGGTCACTTTATATATAGTCTATACATCTGTGATTAAATCATAAAATAATACAAAAACATGTTCACCTCGAAACATGATTTATATTTCAGTGATTATTATCATCATTATAATTATTATGTTTACATTTATAATTGTTTTTAGTAATTTTTATTAGTAATTTTCCGCCTGTTGTCATAGACGGATACTTGCGTGATGGTAAATGGAAAGGTTGTTATATATGATTTTTTTTTTTTTTTGACCACTTTGTTATTTTAATTGCTTTTTCATTTCGTTTGAAGTGGAATTTGAATTTAGAAATGTCTTTGGTTTAAGTTTTTCATTTTTTAAATAAATGAATGCAAAATCACTACAGCAAGAATATTCACTGATCCATCAGCCAGGGGGGTTGACGATGTAATTGTATATTGTGTTATGTATATTTTTTTAATAAAATATCGTGAACATATTTCTTGCATATCGCTCAGCCCTAGGAGGGAACAAAACACATTTATTCACACACATTCAAAGTCAGTCATTACCTTTCCGAAGCAGCTAAACTGGGTCCTGGGATGAAAGGTACACCAACATTAAACCTGCAACAACCCACAATAAGTGATGTATTTGCCCAGACAACTAAATACCTGACTGGTATCCCATGACGGACAGAATGCACTGATGAAGAAGGTTCGTTGCCAAAGATATGTTGCCCTTCCAGTGGCGTCTCAGGGTCATTATTTAGTGTGGGGCACAAACAATCACTTACCTATCAATTATTTGACCGATCTTTGAAACATTGACAAATAATTCCAAATTCTGTCACAGATGTGCTTCTCATGTTACACTTTATGTTCACATCAGGGACTATGAAGTTCTGTGAACTTGTGCACGTTTGTATGCGCTTTAACCAGCAAAGTTTAAAACCTCATTTTAGCACAGCGGTTGATTGACAGGTAGAAGTTTCACACTAGAACTCGTTTGTTTCACCGGACTCAAACAAGGGGCGTCATAAAATCTATCATAAAAGCCTATCTACTGTCATTTATGTGCCATTATAATGGATGCCACGTACGTTATTGCCTTAGTATTTATAAAATGAAAACAAGTATGAATGATAAAAATAGATCATGATAGAATTTTTACAGAGAGTGACGAATAAAGACTTTTTCTAGCACAACCTCTGAACATGATGCCACACAAACATTCCTAATGATTTAATCTCAGCACAAAACACCACTAAGACATGCACATCAATGTCAAAAAGCTAAAGTAAACGTGAAAGTAAACCACAAATAGGCAAATCGTCAATGGGTGTGCATATTATCTCACTAACTTGAATGAGCAGCATATCAAAACTAATCAAAACGATGAGAGACTTCCAATATTTGTCATTGTAATCTAATACAAACCAATGCACCAACAACACAACATCTCAATGCAATGGCATACAATTAATTGAAATGACGAATGGTGCATTTTAACTAATCCAACTAGCAGATCATTAGGGAAAAAAAAAAAACTTTTAAAACTTACCAATGAAGTTCACTACGCACGTCTACTCTGCACCCGGTAACTTCCGATGCTCATGTCAACAGCTTGACATAAATATGATCAAAGCTTTTGATTGGCTCAGTGGCAAAGGCAAACTAGCCTCTCAGGCCATCGTTGAATGCTCGTTGCACAAGCGCATGATGTTCTCCAGATCTCCGTTGATTAACATTGAGGATGAAGGGCTAGCCCCATGCATAGCAAATGAGAACGATTAAATGGCTTTTACGCAACATACCTTAATAGTAATAGAATTATATAATATATAATAGAATTAAGTTATATATAATATAATTTCTCAAAATAATATATATATTTTTTTCTTGTATAATGGACATAAAACACATTTAAGTTGCGGAAAATACATTATTTCTTAAAATATATTTATGATGATGCCATGCAATTTGCACAACAGCGCCACCTCTGGCAGGGCTTAGCCCCATTGCCCCTAATGTAGAGACCCGGCTGTGCCTTTCACAACTGTTGAAAAGCCATCTTTCAAAAAGTTGAACAACACACATCATCGTGAACCCATTTACCTGTTGTTGCACTTATACTAAAACATACTTCATATACAAACATGCTTCATAGTGTAATGGGACCCAACGTGATAGCTGTGCAGTGTGTGTTAACTTCACTCCCCTGGCCTCAAGAGGCACACTAGCAATTGATGCTTGGGGCTGTAGCTTTTAGCGTCCTCGTTAGCATGCCTGCCTCCACAAGGATATATTTCAAGATTAAAAGGTTTTCACCGTAGAAAACACGGTGAGGTAAGTTTTAGAGATTGCGATAATGTGGGCTTGTCTGTGTCATGGTGATACTCATTCATTTTCAGAGTGAATCTGTAACTATGGGCTCTTATAACCTCAGTTTCTAAGTTAAAAATTTTATATCAGTGCTTTAACCTATCAGTGCCTACTGTATAAATCCTTATAAACATCCGCGTTAAGCGCAAATGTTTTGCCCTGCCTATCGCAATTATGAAAATGTTTGCACGTGCAAGGTTGGCGAGTGCACAGCTTTTGACAGATGTGGGCGGCTTTGTCTTATGGACAACAAGTTTCCAAACACAGAGATAAGGTGCAATTTACCCTTTGTGTACAGAACTAATTATTGGGTGTGTCTCAATCAGCTCCCTAGCTCCCTATGTCGTGAATCAGTATATCGTGAACACGAATTTGGGCACTGGCAAGGGTGTTCATCCACTGAGCATTGGGACACTTATGACTCAATCACCTGCGACACGATAACGAGCTCGCGCATTGATGTTAAGTCCTTAACAGAAGATAATAGAATTTCATTTTTTTCTCAATCTCTATCTTTATTTTCCTACAACATCAATGCTCCACACTCCTTCCCAGTAGGTGGCAGAAATGCACCAAAGTTTGTTTGCCAATCGCCGTAAAACCTAAAGAAGAAGAAGCTTGCTCATTCAAGCGCAGCTGTTATTAATCAACAACATCGCTGTATAAATTGACACCATCGTTCATTTTCGTTGAAGATATTCAAACGTGCATTGTTATTATAATAGATAAATTACATAAATAAAGAAATAAAAATATAAAGGAGTGTATTTTAAACCTTCTTGTAACAACGCTTATATTTAAAAGATTGTTTCACTTTCATTGTGGAAGACAGACAAACAACATCTCTTTTCAAGCAGAAATAAGGTTTTGACATCATACATGTACACTTGTGCACGTCTTCTAATGACTTGAGAGACTTCAGAAAACATGACAACGTTTCCAGTAAGGGAACATAGTGAGCAACGATGCTCCCTGGTTTTTACAGTGCATTGTGGGATTTTTTAGGGAGTGAACGTTTTAGTGCACTGGAACGATTTTACGAATGAGACAGCCCTAAAAATGGCTGACCCTGATCAGTGCCCTGACTACTGAACTAGGGAGCTGATTGAGTGAGATGCACCCTGACAATGCTGGAACTACACTGGACTAAATTCACGCAGTACATAAAAAGCTGTGTATAATGACAGAAGGCATGAATAAAGAATGATCTTACTTCATTGTATAATTAAACATAATATATAATTTGGGACTGTGTGACATTGTTCACATTTTTCAATGTAATAATTACTAGAAAACGGTTTCCAAACTTCTCTTCTAACTGACAGATTCATCCAAATCTGAGAAGCATCCTTTAAGTGATAGTTCAGCCCTTAATTAATATTATATCATAATTTCCCTGCCCTCATGCACTTCCAACCCCGTGAAACTTTCTGTATTCTGTGGAACCCAAAAGATGTTAGACAGAATGTTAGGGACTGACAGTCTCAGTCACCACTACCTTTCAAAATATGGAGGGGGAAAAAAACAAAAACATGCAGTAAAAGTAAATGATGATTAAGGCTAACATTCTGTCTAACATCTCCTTACAGGAATAACTTTCCCAAAATTGAAAATGCTCGCATCATTTACTCACCCTCATGCCATCCCAGATGTGTATGTTTTTTTTTTTTCTGCTGAACACAAAGATTTTTAGAAGAATATCTCAGCTCTGTTGGTTCATAGAATGCAAGTGAATGGGTAACAAAACTTTTGAAGCTCAGAAAGCACAAAGGCAGCATTAAAGGAATTCAAATGACACTGGTTCCCTATCTGTCACTCACTCGACATTGTGTCGATGTAGTGACACTAGTCACTCTTGGGAGCCCCAAACACCTCTGCTTGTTTTAGAAAAGGCCAATGAGAATTGGCAAGTGGAATCTGCATGCCACTCCCCCAGATGTACGGGTATAAAAGGAGCTGGTATGCAACCACTCATTCTGATTTTCTCTTCAGAGCCGAGCGGTTCTATTCATTGAGCTGAATTCATCCGCCGAGTTCATTCACCTCTCTCTGCTGGATTTTATGGCGCATTTCAGCAGCTTCTCCCCCTCTGCATCTGTGGTTTACAGAGAACGCCCCTGGGCACTTCGGCAGAACATTTAAAAGAGTATATTCTAAAAGAGTATATTTTCTTTCTGAAAGAGCGGCACACACGGAACGACTTTTTAAAGACGCGTCTTTTTAAAGATGCCTTTCCGTTTGTGTGTTATTCCTGGTTGCGGTCGTAATCTCTCTGCTTCCGATGGCCACGATCGCTGTCTTATGTGTCTGGGCACTGCCCATGCGGAGACATCGTTCGTGGATGAGTCATGTCCTCATTGCGAGAACATGACCATGGCAACGTTGTGGTCGCGGCTTGCTTTTGTAAGAAAGCAAGCCACCCCAGCGGCTCCCCGCACTGGTCCTTCTACCTACGGGTTTGAGGCCGCGTCGGTTAGCACTGGGGGCGATTTGGGGACATCAATGGGACCACCTCCGCTGGGTATCCCCCCACGGACCTCCCATTCCCCAGCATGTTCGCTTGCCCCGATCGGGCAATCGCACGAGACCGGCGGCTCGTCTCAGTGCGAGTTCGACTTCTCGTTCGGAGCTCCGGAAGACAGTGAGTTATCGAGCACAGCATCGGAGAGCGTCTGACCAGTCTGACGCAGAGGCTTCGGCTCGGCTTCCTCCTTTGGGAATGGTCGCCCAGCCTCACGTCGACGCAGAAATGATGGATGTGCTTTCCCTGGCGGCCGCGAGTGTCGGGCTAGAGTGGAACCCTCCACTCTCCCCTGAACCCTCGTGGCTTGATGATCGGTTCCTGGGCACGGGGTGCCGGCCACGCCCCGCCCCCGTTCCTTTCTTCCCAGAAGTGCATGAGGAGCTGACAAGATCGTGGGAGGCACCTTTTACTGCCTGGTCCAGGTCTTTCAGCTCCCCCGCTCTCGCAACCCTCGATGGCGGAGCGGCCAGGGGATATTCGGTGATCCCCCAGGTGGACAAGGTGCTCACGGTGCACTTGTGTCCGCAAACCGCCGCCACCTGGTGCGTGCGCCCGAGGCTCCCATCCAAGACCTGTAGGTTTACATCGTCCCTGATGGCTAGAGCCTACGGTGCCACTGGACAAGCCGCCTCCGCCCTGCATGCCATGGCTCTCCTGCAAGTACACCAAGCCAAGGCGCTAAATGAACTGCACGAGGGTTGTTCTGACCAGGGATTGATGCAGGAACTGCACTCGGCGACCGACCTCACTCTCCGGGCAACGAAGATCATGACGCGGACTCTCGGGCAGGCGATGTCCACCCTGGTGGTCCAGGAGCGCCACCTTTGGCTCAACTTGGTCGAGATGGGAGAAGCGGACAAGGCACCGTTCCTTGACGCCCCCATTTCCCAGGTTGGCCTGTTAGGCGATGCTGTCGAGGACTTTGCCCAGCAGTTCTTGGTGGTGAAGAAGCAGACGGAGGTTTAGCAACATATCCTGCCCCGGCGCGGCTTAAGACCCCGCACTCTGTCTGCTTGTTGCCAAGGGTATCCTCCTGCAGCAACAACACCGGCTCCACCACAGCCCGCCCCCGTGGCCCGGCTCCGGCGTGGAGCCCTCCGCAGGAAGCATGGGCGACCCAGGGGCGAGGAGATCCACTTCTTTGGGGCTGGTCGACAGACCACTCCATCCCCCGGTGGAGGGCCGGGAGGAGAATCTTTTGTCGCCGCATGCCCAGGAGGCTGTGGCACCCAAAAGCCTGACAAAAGAATGGTTCCCTTGTCTTCTGGGTCACATACCCAGTGCGCACGGCCGTCGTCACGTCCACCGTCACATTTTGGCAGGTATGGTGCTCCAGTAGTGGACCCCCCGCCCATGCCCACACGGGATTGGTTCCAGTGGACTACGGGGACGAGATTCCTCCTCCCCCCTCCTCGACCAATCTTATGGTGGGCAGCAGGAGCCAGGTAAGTGCTTCGATGTCCCTGGACTCAGCATGGCCACGGGGCTCGAGTCCCCTCGACATGGCAGCTCGAGCTCTGTCCCGCTGCGAGGCCCCACCCACCGGTACGTCCGAAGTGATCATTCCCTTGGTCCCCCTCAGCTGGAGTTTAGGCACATGGCTCGTGCTTTCTAACCCATCGCGATGGCTGACCTGGACCGTCCGACTCAGCTACACGATTCAGTTCGCCAGGCGCCCACCCAGGTTCAGCGGTGTCCGCTTCACCTCGGTGAAGGGCGAGAACACCACTACCTTGCGTGCAGAGATCGCGACCCTTCTGTGCAAGGGCGCGATAGAGCCTGTCCCTCCAGCCGAGATGAGGAAAGGGTTCTACAGCCCTTACTTCATCGTACCAAACAAAGGCAGTGGGTTGCGACCAATCCTGGACCTGCGAGTACTGAACAGGGCCTTGCATAGACTCCCGTTCAAGATGCTGACACAAAACGCATTCTAGCGAGTGTCTGACATCTAGATTGGTTCACGGCGGTAGACCTGAAAGATGCGTACTTCCACGTCTCGGTCCTACCTTGACACAGACCCTTCCTGCGGTTTGCCTTTGAGGGCCAGGCGTACCAGTACAAGGTCCTCCCCTTTGACCTGTTCTTGTCCCCTCACGTCTTCACGAAGGTCGTGGAGGCAGCCCTTGCCCCGCTAAGGGAAGTGGGCATCTGCATCTCGATGACTGGCTGATCTTAGCTCACTCTCGAGAGTTGCTATGCGCACACAGGGACCTCGTGCTCTGGCACCTCAGCCGACTGGGGCTTCGGGTCAACTGGGAAAAGAGCAAGCTCTCCCCAGTTCAGAGCATCTCTTTTCTCGGTCTGGAGTTGGACTCAGTCTTGGTGACAGCACGCCTCATGAATGAGCACGCACAGTCAGTGCTGAACTGTCTGAAGGCATTCAGATGGAGAACAGTGGTTCCACTGAAACACTTTCAGAGGCTCCTGGGGCATATGGCATCCTCAGCGGTGGCCACACTGCTCGGGTTGATGCATATGAGACTGCTTCAGCACTGGCTTCGGACTCGAGTCCCGAGATGGGCATGGTGCCACGGGACACATCACGTGACCATCACGCCGGTCTGTCACCGCCTCTTCAGCCCTTGGACTGACCTGGCATTTCTACGGGCAGGGGTTCCCCTAGAGCAGGTCTCCAGGCGTGTCTTGGTTACAACAGATGCCTCCAAGACAGGCTGGGGCACCGTATGCAACGGGCACACAGCCGCCGGCTCTTGGGCTGGCCCGCGGCTGCGTTGGCACATCAACCACCAAGAGTTGTTGGCAGTACTTCTCGCCTTGCGGAGGTTTCGGCCGTTGATCCAGGGCAAGCACGTGTTGGTCCGGATGGACAACACAGCGATGGTAGCTTACATCAACCGCCAAGGCGATCTACGCTCCCATTGCATGTCACAACTCACCCGCCGTCTCCTTCTCTGGAGTCAGCAGCGCCTCAAGTCGCTACGAGCCACTCACATCCCGGGGACCTCAACACCGCAGCGGACATGCTGTCATGTCAGGTTATCCTTAGGGGAGAGTGGAGACTCCACCCTCAGGTGGTCCAGCTGATTTGTGAGTCGATTCGGTGGAGCACAGGTAGACCTGTTTGCTTCCTGGGAATCCTCCCACTGCCCGCTTTGGTACGCCCTGACCGAGGCACCTCTCGGTATAGACGTGTTGGCACGCAGCTGGCCCCCTGAAATATGCAAGTATGCGTTTCCCCCAGTGAGCCTACTTGCACAGAACCTGTGCAAGGTCAGGGAGAACAGGGAGCAAGTCATCCTAGTAGCACCCTACTGGCCCACCCAGACATGGTTCTCAGATCTCAAGCTCCTCGTGACAGCCCACCCGGCGAATTCCTCTGAGGAAGGACCTTCTTTCTCAGGGACGGGGCACCATCTGGCACCTGCGACCAGACCTCTGGAATATCCACGTCTGGCCCTTGGACGGGATGCGGAGGACTTAAGTGCCCTACCGCCTGCGGTGGTAGACATGATCACTCAGGCTAGGGCTCCCTCTACGAGGCGCCTGTATGCCTTGAAGTGGCGTCTGTTCGCTAAGTGGTGTTCTTCCCGACGGGAAGACCCCCAGAGATGCGCAGTCAGATCGGTGCTTTCCTTCCTGCAGGAGAGGTTGGAGGGGCGGCTGTCCCCCTCCACCTTGAAGGTGTATGTAGCCGCTATTTCGGCTCATCACGATGCAGTAGATGGTAAGTATTTGGGGAAGCACGACTTGATCATCAGGTTCCCAAGAGGCCGTTAACAAATTTCCACTCTTTTTGGGGAGAACAAAGAGGGAAAAGAGGCCTCGGCTGGGCTAGCCTGTCCCTATTTGTTAAGCAGTCGACTTGTTCCTGAAGGACCGTTCGTTGGGGGAGGTTACATGACAGCCTGATGCGCTGGCTATGAGGCACACAAAAGTCTGCCCGTCTCGCACCGAAAGTCCACGTAACACAGTTCAGCTAGTTATGGCGTTTTGTATAGGGACCCCTAGTATCACTACATCTACAGAAGGTCGAGTGAGTGACAGATAGGGAACGTCATGGTTACTTTCGTAACCTCAATTCCCTGATGGAGGGAACGAGACATTGTGTCCCTCTTGCCACAATGCTGAACTACCCACTGAAATGGCCGGGACCTGGTCTCAGCTCCTCAGCACAAAACCTGAATGAGTGGTTGCATACCAGCTCCTTTTATACCTGTATGTCCGGGGGAGTGGCATGCAAATTCCACTAGCCAATTCTCATTGCCTTTTTTCAAAAAGCAGAGGTGTTTGGGGCTCCCAAGGGTGACCCCTAGTGTCACTACATTGACACAATGTCTCGTTCCCTCCATCAGGGAACGGAGGTTATGAAAGTAACCAGGACGTTCAATCTATGTCTTCAGAAGGGATATGATAAGTAGGGGTGGGTAAAAATATTGTTTTTCTAATTAATTGCGATCTTCATTTCATCTCGATATCGATTCTTAATCCCAAGATCGATCTTTCACTCAATGCGCAACCCTCTACTATAGGGATGGGCAACTTTGAAGGGGGCGAGGGCCAACATTTTTTCTCCTTTCTACAAAGGGGCCGGATAACAAATCCGCACTCTAACAATGTTCACCCCCTTACTCAATTTCCTCATTAGTGTATAAGCACAACTAATGCAATGTTCTTTTAAAGATTTTGTTATATTAAAATTGTATTTAACAATATTTATAAAAACTAATATAATTATTTTGTAACTTGCATTTTCACTAAAACATACCGTTCACATGTACAAATTCATGTTCAACTGACAAGCAATATACTTCAGACTTACATTTTCAAGAAAATTTATCACATTTGCATTGTCTACATTTTGCGTATTAGTTAAAATCTAAATATTATCATCAATAACAATGCTGGATACAAGAACATAATATTTCAGTGCATTAATACAAAACATTTCAGCACCACAACACACATGCACGGACGAACAGTCCTGTGCGTCAGAGAACATTCTCTCTATTCGCAAGACTTTTCAACAATCAGTCAGGCATCTCAATCACGCATTTCTTCAAAGTTTCTCCTTCTTATAACAACTTTTTCATTGTCGCAAGCACAAGCGAAACAGCATTAGATGTCTTTGGTGATTCCCGCACTGTCACGGATTTCCTTAAAACGTTTGATGCCTTTTACCTTTGCATTTTATTTACCCTTTACATCTGTGAGGAGAGCAGCTCTGGTGTATGTATCTCTTATACTGTACATCTCTTTGATCACTTGATCAATGGTGCATTTGCGAATCAAATTGAAATCTTTAATGACAGATTTCGTATCCAGGCAAACAAAAGACATGGGTTCCACCTGTGTACATTAACAATAGCACGCACTAGCTCGCTGAAAAGCTGAGGTAAAATTTAGCTCAATTTACCTTATAAATGATGAGCAAGTGTAAGATGTTGCATGCTAGAATCCTACAGAGATCAGCTGGTCTGCTAAGAACAAACGACCTCTTCTGGTCAATAGTTGTAATAACATCATAAACTGAATGCAATTTTTACATAATCCCTTTTTCAAAGAAATAAAATCAATCCTCAGTCTTGTCCGACGGGCCGCATTCAACGATACAGAGGGCCACATACGGCCCGCCACATGTGAGAAAATCTACTACAATGAAAGAAAATCACTCACATTTGCAACCAAATTTCACGCTATGCTACTAAAGTGAATATATCTGGCAACTGGCTGGTAAATATTTACATTTCACTCACCAGTAATTGTGTAGTTTAGTCGTGAAGTGTTCAGCAGCGAGATCCTTTCACTGCATGTTGAGAGTAAAAGATGTTCCGTGTAATGTGTGTCCAAAGAGGAGTTCCACACAACCCATTTGTCATTGTTAATGTCTCTTTTAATACCCTTTCTGTTCTTTACAGTCAGTTGTTGATCAAAACAACTACAAAAAAACATTTAATTCTAATCACACAGTGCACAGATGAGATAAAGCCATTTGAGTACTCTCTGGTTAACATGTGCTCATTTAAAGGTGCTGTTTACAGAAATGTCATTTATTCTTAAAGAGACAGTACCGGTCTTAGCACGTGTTCAACAAATCAATGTAAATACTTGTAAATAGTACAAATTATGCAAATTAACAATAAATATGTAAGAAAAATAATATATGAAATATAATATCTTATTTATTGATTGAATACATTTATTTGTTCATTTAAAAGCTAAAATGTGACCAAAATGATGAAAATCATTCTTTCGGCTTCTCTTGTTGGGATCACCACAGCGGACCATCCGTGATCCGCATATTTGATTCGGCACAGGTTTTATGCCGGATGCCCTTCCTGACGCAACCCCCAGTGGCTGAGGGACTCTTGAAAAAGTAATAAAATATAATTAGTAAAATGAATATTTTCCTTAAAAGGTCCCCTGTATAATTAACAGCATTAGCTGGGAGATTATTTATTTTATATGTAAGCAAAAGGTACGTTATAACTGAAATAATCCCTTATGAATCAGTAATGAATCTAATCGAGAGCTTGTGAATCAGAATCTAATTGAATCGGGAAATCTGTATCAATTTCCAGTCCTAAAGATAAGTGTGGGTGAGAAACAGATACATTTTTAAATCCTTGTTACTAATAAATCTCTACTTTCACATTCTTCTTGTGTTTTTGGTGATTAAATTCTTTGTGCATATCGCCACCTACTGGGCAGGGAGAAGAATTTATAGTAAAAAAGGACTTTATAGTATATTATAAAGTTATAGATTTTTATCTGTTTCTCACCCACACCTATCATATTGCTTCTGAAAATCACTGGAGTCATATGAATTACTTTTATGCTTCTGTGTGCTTTTTGGAGCTTCAAAGTTCTGGTCGTTATTCACTTGCATTGTATGGACCAAAAGAGCTGAGATATTCTTCTAAAAATCTTAATTTGTGTTCTGCAGAAGAAAGAAAGTCATACACATCTGGGATGGCACGAGGGTGAGAAAATGAGAGCATTTTATTTATTTTTTTTGGTGAACTATCCCTTTAATTTGATGCATGGAATAAATAAGTCATATGGGTTTGGAACAACATGGTGGTGAATGATGACAATTTCCATTATTAATAGTATTATTATTATTATTATTATTATTATTATTATTATTAATCATTCTGTAATGCATGTTAAATGTGTATAATATACTGGAATATAGGAGAGTAAACATCCATTATGTTATATGTTAAAGTAACTAGTTACTCACTACTTGAGTATTCTTTTTATTGGATACTTTCTTACTCTTACTTGAGTAATTTTTAACATTATTACTTAATTATTAATTAGTAATAATTTTTTTAAGTAATTGTACTTTTACTTGAGTAAAGTTTTTGGCTACTCTACCCACCTCTGCCTGCGTCCCATACCGGCTAACACCGGTTTGAATCCCGTTCAGAGCGGGTCGAGCAGGACTGGTTACAATAGCATATTTTGCATTTCTTGTGTAGATGTGTATATCTACCTATTTAATTTCGAAATGCATCAAGAAGTCCAGTGTCTTGTATGATGAGCACTTCCATGTTTGTGTAACGTTATGTGAAGCGTAAACACATTAACTTGTGAAATTTTAATGTACAACTCTCTTTGTTTACAACTTTACACATTATTTAATTTATATACACTGAATATTTTTATTTTTTGCATTCCTTTGCAAGCTACTTTATGGGATATAGTGTTAAAAGGTTTCTTCTTAAGGAATAGTTCACAAATAGTTCAAAAATTTAAATTCTGTCATTATTTATATTTCAAAAACATGTTCCCTACCTCTTCACTGCTCCACTGAGTTTCTGGACAACTGCCTAGTTCATTTCCCTTGGACCGCTCCATTAAGACAGGATGAGTCTGATATCATCTACACAATTTCACTCTCAACTACACCTCAACTCAATTTCTCTCAATGAGCAGACACATTTTCATTAAGAGCTTTATGAATTGCAGGCCAGCAACTCCTCATTTGATTAAATGTCTAGGGCCATAAGTCTAAAGGCGCAGGTCACAGTCAAATAACCTTCCATTCAGAGTTAGATCAGCACACTAGAAATGATCAAATATAGAAAAACATAAAAAAAAAACAAAACAAAAAAAAAATATATATATATATATATATACATATTCTGTCTGCGTCTGTGAGATGGAAAGTGTCAGAAGTGCTAAAGTGTGTGTAGTAGGTAAAGGTAATGCTCTTTACTTACTCTCAGGCGCAGTAAAGCAACAATTTTCTGTGAAATGGGCTCTGGCTGACTGATCCTGTATAAGATCTGTTGTTAATTAAAGGTGTTGAAGGTTTCCACCACCATCCACTCACTGCATCCATCACTCATTGAACACCAAGAATAGAAGAGAACAGGGTGAGAACATTTCTCCTGAAGAGATAAGATAAGGCACAATGATTATTATAAAACACAGTCAACCTTTTCTTACATTTGTCAAACTGTTTTATATGAGAATGCATGAGGAACACCACCATAGAAAAGAAACATCACAAATGAGATCTCTTTTAATATCTCAGTTGTTTATTCTAATCAATGAGATTACATGGAGATCAAAAGTAAAAGATTTAATATCAGTATTTGACGAGGAGGAGGGCGTGGCCGGGCCGTGATGGAGCATGGCCGGTGCTGAATCAGCTGATCACTGGGAGAGCGACATAAGGGGCAGCCAGAGACGCCGGTTCGAGAGAGCGCGAGAGACGTGGCGGCCATGTTGCATGTGTGTCTGTGTTTGTTTATGTTGGTTTTATGTTGAGTTTTATCATTAAGCTTTATGTTTATTATTCAGCCGGTTCCCGCCTCCTCCTTGCCTGTCCGTTATACTGTTACACAGTATTATCCATCAAAATCTTCCAACACCAAGTTGTCTAAACTATGCTGTCCACTTAAATATTATAGCTTTATACTCTCACTCTATATTACAATTGTCCCATTTCTGTCTTTTTTCTCCTAATGAATTTCAGGTGTAAAAAAATAAAACGTTTAATTCACCCAACAGTGTGAAAACTGTTTTTCTATGTAGATTATTCTGTTAATCACCAGTGTGATTTACTTTCTTCTGTGAATCACAAAAGAATGTATATTGCAGAATGTGTGTAATGCTCTTTTAAAGGACTTCTGATGCCGTACAAAAGCTTTGGGTAAGCAAAAAAACAAAAACAAAAAAAGAAAACGGAATTTAAGTTATTCACCAAAAAAACCTCTCCTCTGCCATGGACTTTCTGCAATATACTGTATCTGCTTTTGTGTTTCAGGGACGAAAGAAAGTCATACAGGTTTAGAACGATATAAGGGTGAGTAAATGATGACAGAATTTTCATTTTTGGGTGAACTGGGCAGAAGTCTTGCAACTAGGGATGCCAGAGTGTGAGTTTTTGATGGTTAGATTACTGTCTGAGAAAAAAAAAATGTGGTTAACTGTTTTTACGATTATTTGCAAATGTTCTTATTGGATGTGTTTCTTAGCACAGCCATACAATGAGAAAACTAATGAATACACAACAAATAAATAGGAGGTGCATAATAAGAGAAACTCCAACACAGGGCACACATCCTGGCCACAGAATGATGCACTTCAGTGTAACCAGCTTGGAGTCACTTCAAAACTGCATAACTTTAAAATTATTGTGGGTGCACAAAATGTAGTTCAGAGCACCCAACAGTTTTTTTCTTCTGTAACAGTTTATTAAAGTAATCTGTTGTCTGTCAGACACCCCACTATAAAGAATTGGCAACAGACTCCATAAAAATACTGTCCTTAATCTGTCCACAACTCCTCACAATTAAACCTGTGGATGATGCGTAATAATGAGAATATTGTTTACAGCAGGCAATTTAAAGTCTGAAAATTATTAAACTTGACATTTATTGTTGAGTGCAGCGAATTTGCACACAAGCTGTACTTTAAATAAAAAGGATGATTTAAGATGCAACGTCTCAAAGTTCCCTATCTGTCACTCACTCAACGTTGTGTCGATGTAGTGACACTAGGGGTCGCCCTTGGGAGCCCCAAACACCTCTGATCTTTGAGAAAAGGACAATTGGAATTGGCAAGTGGAATTTGCATGCCACTCCCCTGGACATACAGTCGTGTTCACGAAGTCGTGGACCCTGGATGTCATTCCTCCTTAGCCCTGTGGCAGGCGAGTTTGCGGAGAAACCCGTTGCCGGCCCAGTACATGTGCTAACTTGGCCCTGTACTGGGTTAGGTGCTACACATGCGCTGGTTGCCCATATGTAACCCCGTGTGATGTATCTTCTGTGAGACGGTTCCCCCGTTGGTGAACCCGCGTCTTCCTTGGGCAGAGGAACTCTGCCCCCGGTCGCCGTGTTTGTAGAGATCCTCCCCCCTGGGTAGGACCTACCACGGGGACTTCTCCACATGAGACACTGCCGACAAGACTCGGTAAGACCATGTGACGTATTTCCACACAATTTCCTCCCCCTCTGGCAGGGTGTGGTCTCCGCGGTGTCTTCCCCTTGGGAGTGATACCACCCCGACGCAGACACTATATGGCCCCCAGCTGAACAATTTTTCCTTTTGGGGAGAAGAAAGAGAAGAGGCCGCGGCTGGGGAAGCCTGTCCCCATTTTTTGGGCAGTCGACTTGTCCCCGAGGTGCAGGGGACCGTATGACGCTCCTAAGAGCGTTGGGAAAGGTTACGTGATGGCCAGGCGCGCAGGCTACGTGGCACACAATGGTCTTCCCATCTCACACTGCCAGTTCACGTAACACAGTTCAGCTAGTTGTGTTTTGTATAGGGACCCCTAGTGTCACTACATCGACACAACGTCAAGTGAGTGACAGATAGGGAAGGTCCTGGTTACTTTCGTAACCTCCGTTCCCTGATGGAGGGATTGAGACATTGTGTCCCTCTTGCCACAACACTGAACTACCCGCTGAAATCGCCGGGACCTTGTCTCGGCTCCTCAGCACAAAACCTGTATGAGTGGTTGCAAGCCAGCTCCTTTTATACCCGTATGTCCAAGGGAGTGGCATGCAAATTCCACTCGCCAATTCCCATTGGCCTTTTCTCAAAGATCAGAGGTGTTTGGGGTTCCCAAAGGCGACCCCTAGTGTCACAACATCGACACAACGTCTCTTTCCCTCTATTAGGGAACGAAGGTTACGAAAGTAACCAGGACGTTTTCCACACAAACTTCAGTAGTAAATACACGCAAATGCAACATGATCTGTCAGCACGCTTAAATGTTCATAGAAGCTGCATCTCTCAATTCATCACTTTAAAAGCACCATAGCTAAAAAATACTAAACTCACTAGTATGTTTTTGGACAGATAGTGGAACATCCTGTCCCATTTCTAGGATGTGTACCTTTATATGACTTCCCTTACAAAATTGATAGTTCATGGCAAATTTGCTGCAAACTTGCTGCAAATTCACCACTAATCATTTTCATATGCAAATAAGCTTTGCGGCAAACTTGCGGCATATTGTCAATTGTTGCCAAAGGTTTGCTGCAGGTTCACCACTACCGATGAAGAGCTGCAAATCTCTGACAAATATTTGTGGCAAATCACAAGCTCATTTACATGTGAAAATAATGAGTGACAAATTTGTGGCAAATGTGTGGCAATTTTGTGGCTAGTTGGACAGAACTGTAGATTTTTTGTAAGGGTTCTGTCTGCATATTTCACATCTGTTTCCTTCAGTAATACTCAGTCATTCAAATTCTCCTAAACAGCTGATTTAAGTCGCTTTTTAAGTGGATATGAGTCAGGTAGATCAAATTCCTCTGTTATATTTTGGAGTTAGTGTGTAGCATCAGTTTCACTTTAATTGAAAGTTCATGTTTAGTCTGTGATACCTGGTCTAGCACCATGTTGACCAGAGCCCTTTTATAAAGGAGAGCCTACAAGGTTAGCATAGCAATGCATAACGTGGCGGTCCCATAGACATTATATGGGTGGTACACTGGCCCAGTTTTTTATTTATTTATTTATTTATTTATTTTTATGGATGTATATGGAGGAGATGCTTAAGTGTGCTGAATAAACTGCTTTTGTGAGGAAACTGCTAATTACTTAATGGAAAAACTCTGTGAAACTATCAAGCTACATTTGTAGCATTAAAACTAAACCATGTCTCTGTACCATCGTACCATTAGGGCAAATCAGTGAGCAGATTTTAAAGAAAGGGATTTATACTCACACTAAACCAATCCAAATCTCCTGCTATGATTATCAAAGGCCACAGGTAGATGAGGAGCAAATCGATGAAGGAGATTAGCGAGGACTAGGGGAAATGAAAGGAGAAGAACTGAGCAAGGAGAGGAAACAATTATTAACACACCACATCAAACACTCTCAACCCCATCAGAGCTGAATGATGGATGTGTGTTCTTGCTGAATTTAGTCCTGGTCCTACCATACAGTTGCCATTTAAAGTCTGCAATTCCATCTCATTTGGATTATCCTTGTATTCAAAGCTATCAGATTGTTTCATGTGGAACTGATTCATTGAATCTGTTGAAACTGCGGGTTGTCTTTCACGAGGCCTGCAAATGTGCTTGCTTTTGAAGTTTTCTTGTGTGTTAGAAATGGCAGATCAGCAAGATTAAGAATATTATTAGCTGACAAAGAGGCGTCCAGGGAGTTTCATCCAGTGGATCATCCATATGCACGGTGCGAGTGTTTATTTTCAGATGTAGCAACATATGGACTGGCTGTTTGTTTATTCTTCTGTTTGTTTGTGAATACGTGCAAGTTATTTCTGAGAAAGGGTGCATTCTAATGACCTTTTACAATCACACATCAAATGCTGACTCTTTTTCCATGGCCATGATCTTTCTAGCCTGAGGTCAAACTGTCATCCGAACATGGAGATTCTCTTCACTTACGCTCTGTGGGGAGAAACAGTCAGGTAGGAATGCTGAACCAAATGGAGCAGAGCGAGCATTTGGATGAATGACTAGCGCAGCACATTTCAGCACAGAAACAGAGCTACAGCCTGCCAAGTTGCATCTGACCACTCAATAACACCCTGGACTCAGCAAGATGATTGTTTTTCTTAAGAGCTTTATTTGTTACATCAAATGATAGATCTTTACAGAAATAGTTCACCCAAAAAGTAAACTCAACCTCATGTTGGAGATGTTAGGCAGAATGTTAGCCTCAGTCACCACACACTTTCATTGTATGTAAAAATAATATACAATGAAAGGCTCCCTGAGGATGAGAAGGTGAATTTTTGAAGAATGTCCTGGACAAAGTGAATGTTTAACTAGACTTTCAGCACCAAATGACTAAAAAGCATCCTAATACCCCATAAAGTAGTCCACATGACTTGTATGCTATATTCTCAGTGGCAGTGTTGGGTAACGTTACTTTTAAAAGTAACTCGGTAGAATATTGCGTTACTACTTAAAAAAAAGTAACTTAATTAAAAAGTTATTTTTTATGGAAAGTAAAGCGTTACTTTACTATTGCATTACTTTTTTCTCACAGCCACTTTCTCTTCTGCTATGCTATGCATTCCATACAAATAAGCCATGCATTCCATACAAGAGACATTACAGGTCATGCTAGCTACTGTACAACACTCATGTCAAAACAACATAGTAAACAAACAGATATTTAAAAAGTAGGTCTTCACGTCATATTTATAATAAAGAATCAATAACATGAATATGCATGATTTGTTTTTCCATCAACATGGCAGCCAATATGAATGAAGAATAACCACTATCTTACCTAAAGCAGCAAAGTCCAACACTTGAACCTGCATTATATCTGACATCATGTGCTGTGCCCATCGACAATGTCGAGAGACAGAGTCAACTTAAGATGTTCTTCAGAAGTCAGGATAAAATTCCAATGCCAGTCTAACATGTTCAAGGAATAAGTCTGATGAATAAATGAATATTTGTCACTTGTCATCTCAGTGCATGCTTGTTTTGAGCTGATCCAGATGTCACAACTTCAAAGGCGCATGTTGATACAACTTGAATGGAATAGTTTTTAATGCTAAATGTCAAAAACGGTTTCATTAATCAAACTACTTGTTTATAATAAAACAAAAATTTAGAAACTGTTTAGAAACTAAGACATTTTCTCTGTACACACAAACCATGTAGAACGTTGCTTGGAGCCACTGATCCAGAGTCAGCCTTTCTCATCCCATTCTCCCAGTTACAGGAGCTGTATCACGGAGCAGTTCGGCTGCATAAGTCAGTGAACTGAGTGAGTATTTCACTCTGTGTATCATGTTGTGGCCAGTGGAAGACTAGTCTTATAATCCCTCTGCCTAAACGCGTTTACTGATTTTTTAATGCAGTGTGAATTAACACATGAATCAACCGCGTTTCACTCAACCGAATGTTGTTGACCTCTTATCACACTAAAAACACGAAATGTGCATGCGTGTTAGAGAGTTGATTGACAGGCCATGTCTGTATCTAAAAGGTGATTGGCTCTTTTACCTGAAAGGCATGACTTCCATTCTGCATCCATTGACTGTTGGGTGCTAGAGTTTCTTGGTCTTCTCCCCGAAGTTTCACACTTTTACTCCTAATTTCTCGCAATACAGGGACAGTAGAGGTGTACAAAAGCAATGTGTTACCTTATTTAAAAAGTAACTCAGATATTATGGTCTAAAATAAAAAATATTGCATTACTTTACTCGTTACTGTAATTACATAACACGTGTTACTTTTATCGTGTTACCCCCAACACTGCTCAGTGGTTTTAAGCCATACAATAGCTTTGTGTGAGGAACAGGCCAAAATTCATTATTCACTGAAAATCTTCCCCTCTGCTAATTCTCTTAAATCAAATATGGCCCTATAAGGCACGTACTGCATCAGGTTTAACATCAGTTATATTTGATCATGAGACACAATGCCATCTGGCATCAAATGGAGTCAACACACTGCTTTTGTAGTACATACGGTTTTGGAGCAACATTGAGGTAAGTAAATGATGACAGACTGTTTTTGTTTTTTTTAAGGTGAACTATTCCTAATAACAAGATTTTTATGTGTGTGTGCACATCTGAGGGTCCATATACAGTATGAGATTGTGCATATCAACACTCTCAAGCAGAGGCAGATGGCTGCATTACTCATCTGAGACTCTAAAACTGACACATATTTTCATCCCCCTCTCCTTCTTACTTTCTCAGCAGAAATGCGGCCCACAGTGCTGTGTGTTCGCACGTCCAAACCTCCCCCATATGTCAGCAAGACGAAATGCTCAGAACAGGGACTGCTGTCCTAAAGCCTTACCATCTTTGCAGCAACCACTCTGGTGAAAAAAAACAAACACCTTGGGTATAAGACAAACAAACAAACATATCAGCAAACCAAGAAAACCTCTTACTCAAGGAGAAAGTCATGAATTAAATAATCCTTTTTGGTATGTTTCATAGGTTCCATACCATGTTGTACATGAACAAAGCAATCGCAGAAATGTATGCTGATGTTAACACAACAGACAGCATTTTGTGTTGCATTTAGGCTACCCTTCTGGACAATCTATCTTAATCTGTGTTTTGTAACATGGTAGTTGGTTTTTAGATGGTTCAAGCTGGTAGACAATCTTGGACCAGTGTCACCGGTCCTACTCGATTCGCCTCAAGCAAGATAAGAACCGGTGATCCCCAGCATGGGAGACGGACGCGCTTGCAAGGAGGCAATAAAAGCCATGGCCTCTAGCCTCGGTCGCTAGCCTCTTAAGGCCAGAAGAGTGAGGTTTACACACTGCACAGCTATCACGTACCAGCTGGCTACCGTTACACTCACCCACTTAAACCTCACTCCCATTCGGTTACGGCACCACTGGCATCAGCTGGCATGGGAGTCTGGAGCGCTAACGAGGAGGCTGAAGTCTACGGCCCCAGGCGTCAGTCGCTAGTGTGCCTCTTGAGGCCAAGGAAGTGAGGTTTACACATACCACACAGCTATTCACCTGAAAAATATTAATTATCTCATAATTTACACACACTTATGCCATCTCAAACTTGTAAGACTTTTCTTTCTTCTGCGGAACACAAATGCTGGTATTTTGATGGAGATACGATGTGAATAAATCCATGCAATGCAAGCCAATTGGGTTCCAACGCTTCCAAGCTCCAAAAAGGACATAAAGGCAATCTAATCGACTCCATAGGTTTAATCCATGTTTTCTGAAATGAAACTATAATGAAAAATGAAACTCCCTTTTCACCATAAATCTTGCCATCTGCAGTCTCCTAGGTGCAATCATAACTGAAGCTCGATTACACTGCCTCACGCTTGATGCTTCAAAATATCTTAATTTGTGTTCCGGGGGTAAATGAGTAAATGATGAGAGAATTATCATTTTTAGGTGAACTATTTCTTTAAGCTGGATTTTCCAGCAGGGTACATTTTATTTAGATGTATTTATTTATTTTTATCCCAACATGTCTTGCCATTGTTGTCATGCACCCCAGATTCAACATGACTGGAAAAAATAAAATAAAATCAGGGTGTGGCCAAGGTAATTTTGCACCAGTATGCCAGTAGAAATGCCTGTAATATGATTTTTTACAAGATGGAGCTATGAAAATGAAAAGTTAGACGGTACTTACACAGAAAAGACATAATTCAAAACTGATGCCATTTCTACATTCCCACTTCATCCAGGCCTTTGTTATCTCTCCGCAAGATTATTGCACCTGCATCTGTTATTTGCCTCCTTGAGCACAACCAAAATGCTTCCTGCTGCCTAACATGTATTCAATCTGCAGAAATGTTCACACGCTGTGCCTTTGTGGCAGGAATAAATCCAAGACATCTTTTCTGGGCTGCAGTGCAGCTGTCTCCTGTTACTTGTGAGCTCTGATCCATTGATATTTGCTCCTCAATGTGAGAGTGACCTCCCAAACACAGTCAGAACCACCAACTCATCAGCAACATTTCAGAAAAGGTTTAAAATAGCTTTTCAATGCATACCTCCGAAGAAGAAGAAAATTTTTTTTTTTTAAATAGTAGTAACCTTCACTTCAGCCCATACCTGGCAGCTAGAACTAACATAGCTTAACTCTTCTTCTGTTCTATAGATGGCAATATGTTCTTGTAGCCAACACATTTTTGCAAGAATGCTTGAACTGAACAGAACTTAATGCTTTTACTGGCGAAACCTTGTTCAAGTGTTTATTTTTTCTAGGTAGACTTCCATTTATAACTGAGGCTCAGCAAAGAGCTAAACAATAACTGTAATCTAACAGAAACTCATGACTTCATGAGACTACTGAGGTTTATTGCAGAGGTACGACACAAGCTGCACCGCTTAATTAGAGTTATTTTATACACCTCATACAGTACATGTCCAAATGTGGACATTGTTTTTCCTGTCTTTATGTTAATCTACATACCTTTGAAAGAGTAAAACTGTGGCCCATTTTTGAGGGGGTAAGATGCTGTATTTGCATTTCTATGGTCTTGTTAAATATTTTATGAGTGGTTTAAGGTGAATAAATCATAAATCATAACTTATAATTGTTGATAATGACCTTAGCCCAGAATATATAGCTTTCAGACAGACACTTACAACTGCTTTGCAGTGTTTTGGTGGAATGTTCTCTTTCCTTGCCAACTAATGTCCATGTGGCTGACAAAAGGCAGTCTATAGTGGAAATATAACAGTGCTTGACAACATCAGTCCCTTCTAAAGCATTTAAATTCACATGGCCCGGGACAATATTTTTTACTGGTTTTCGACGTCAGTGTTCAACAACCTCAATCTGGAAGTCAACATGTTGCTTACGAAAGTGTATCCAGATATCAACCCCATTTAGCCGAATTACTGATGAGTGCCACTCCCCAATTAGACAGTTCTGAATCAATTCAAGCATTAACTGTTTTTTTTCTCTAGCGCTACTAATAGCATGTTAGCCTCCAAGTTATGGGTTCTGGCCCCATGGGAACCAGGAAGTAAACTCACTGCAGTTTGCTTACCGCAACAACCGCTCCACTGATGATGCCATTGCATCTACACTACACACTGCTCTCTCCTACCTGGAAAAAACGAACACATATGTGAGAATGCTGTTTGGAGACTACAGCTCAGCATTCAACACCATAGTGCCCTCCAAGCTTGATGTGAAACTCCGGGCTCTGGGCTTAAACAGCTCACTGTGCAGCTGGATCCTGAACTTCCTGTCAAGCAGATGCCAGGTGGTTAGAATGGGCAGCAACATTTCCTCATCACTGACCCTCAACACTGGAGCCCTGCAGGGCTGTGTTCTCAGCGCACTCCTGTATTCCCTGTACACACATGACTGTGTGGCAACACATAGCTCCAATGCCATCATTAAGTTTGCTGATGATATGACGGTGGTAGGTCTGATCACTGACAATGATGAAACCTACAGAGCCTACAGAGAGGATGTGCACACTCTGACACGCTGGTGTCAGGAGCACAACCTCTCCCTGAACGTCAGTAAGACCAAGGAGCTTGTGGTGGACTTCAGGAGAAAAGACAGAGAACACAGCCCCATCACCATCAATGGAGCACCGGTGGAGAGAGTCAGCAGCTTCAAGTTCCTCGGTGTCCACATCACTGAGGAACTCACATGGTCCGTCCACACTGAGGCCATTGTGAAGAAGGCTCACCAGCACCTCTACAGTGTATTTGTATTGTATACAGTCTTCTTATTTTGTGTATACTGTATATTGTATATTATTAGGTGTATATTTTATATTGTGTTGTGTAACAAGATGTGTAAATTGTGTTATGTGTAAATCAGATGTTTATTGTAATTGTCATACTGCTATGTTGCTTGGAACTGCACCCAGTAGCAGATTTAGGCATGGACAACATGTGCAGTTGCCCAGGGCTGCATCTTGCGGGGGGCGGCACGAGGCAGCACGAGGCCACAACTTTGGGGGCATGTTGAAGCAGTTTCGACCCAGGGCACCATACCAGCTGGAACCGCCACTGACTGCACCCAAGACTTTCACCCACTGTTGCACTTGTGTATATGGTTGAGTGACAATAAAGGGATTTGATTTGATTTGATTTGAGTGTGATTCAGAGGTTGCATTTTCACTCTAAAATAACATTTTTACTTCACTGGCGGTTAGGTTTAGGGTTTGGGTTTGGGTTAGCGAGTAGAGTTAATAAAATATACATTTCTGTTGACTGCAGTACATCATTTACAACTGCTGTCCTTTTCTGCATATCGCTGCCACCTTACGCATATCGCGGCGCCGTTTTGTGGCGCGTTCTGCATAACGCAGCGGCCCAGCCCCATTTTGCAGCTGGCCCACCGGGAAAAGTCCCGGTTCTCCCAATGGCCAATGGAGTAATAGTATTATATTTAAGCAATATCTCACATCTGTGATGATTTGTTATACAGCACTTTATTTGACAAAAATAACTCCAATGTTGTATTTTGAATTGTGCTGTGAGGCTCTGTATAAAATCACTTAATTTGATAAAAAATAATACAATATCATGTTGAAAATTAATTGTTATACTTTCATTAATTTTATTTATTTAATTCAAAAATGTGATTCTACAAATACTATTTCTTTCTGTTTAAAAATTTAGCAAAAATTCTAAGTGCACCCTTAAATGTCCTATAACTGTCTAAATGTGGAATTACTATCAATACATTAATTTGCTCTAAAATAGAAACATCCCACTTGATCTCTGTATTTATGTGAATACATGAGAAAGAAACAGGAAAGCTTTACTGATGTTTCTGTAAGCCTCTTTTTCGTATCTCCTTCAGTTTCACATCAGAGGATTTTCTCAGCTGTGAGGTCTGAGCCAAAGGCAAAACTCAAATAAATAAAAAGATGTGTTTCAACAACACATTTGTGCCTGGCATCTGAATGTGCATTGGGGGGGAAAAGACAGCAGTGGTAAACTGTATATCTTTAGGTTTTTATATTAGATGTTTATGGTTATGCTGCTGTTCCTCTGATACTTTTGTGGTCATGGAGGAACACAGCTGCATCCATAAACCTGCAAACTGATTAATTACTGCAGTGGTTGAAATAAACACATCACACATCATTTGAATATTGTGTAATTCTGCTGTTATTCACATTATGTTGCAATTTCCATTTACATGGCACAGGTTGCATGATGCCAGCTTATCCATTTGCTTGCTTTGCGCACTGGAAAGCGGCGTCTGGCGACATGACGACATGTGATGGTCTTTTGCGTAATGTTGCTCTCCCTGCTTTTGTTAGATCCCAATCGTTTCCACGAAGATTTAAAATCAGAAGCCACCCACTCCCCGCCCTCGAGCTGGAGAACCCAGAGTCAGCGCGAGAGATGAGCAGGTGGCCGCCTACGAGCCAAACGCTGGAGAAACCGCGGGAAGCCGAAGTGCTTTTTCCAGGCACGCCTCAGATAGTTTGGCGCCAAATATCTGTGTGCAACATTTACATTCAAAATGACGTAGCATGTTGCTGTTTATCATGTTTCTCCTCTCCCATCTGCAATATCCGATGTTGTTTTGTAACCTGGCAACAAAACTTCGTGCAGGCTTTTGTCTCTCTTGAAGAAACAGTCTCTGAAATTAAGTGTCACAGTGATAAACTTCAATTACAAAAATAAAAAAGTATTTTTTCTTATTTATTATTATTTATTTTTAAATAATAATAAAAAAATAAAATAAAAACGTTTTTGACTGGAATGAAAAAGAGGCTGTGTGTGTTGTAGACTGGGGGCTTTCACACTGGGCACGTTTGCTGTGGTCTGATTCCGAGTGCGACTGTTCCCGGTGCCCCCCGCAGCTTTTGTCTGGTATCACACTCACTTGATTCTATCGAACCCCGGTCCATTTGCGTTCATCTTACGTCATCACAAACACGCATGGAAAACACAATGCGACTCATAATACTTTTTGTTTTTTTGTTATTTTGGTGCCATTTTTTACAGCAGAGTGAATGACAGCTGCGTATATGTGCGCTTCATGGCGTAACTCATCAGATGTCCAGGGGAAGGTGGCTTGCTGCTGCTCGCAAACTGCGTTTTTTGAGGAGACAGCTGATTGCAAGGAATTCATTTGCATCTTTGTTTACACTGCACGCTTACGCTCGTGTCCAAGGTGAAGTTATCGCCACTGTCATCTCCTATTATACCCCATATTTATAACCTATAATAGTATTTATATATAGTATTTATAAGATGTATGGATAGATAGATAGATAGATAGATAGATAGATAGATAGATAGATAGATAGATAGATAGATAGATAGATAGATAGATAGATGGACGGATGTCGTCATTGGCTAAAATGCATGCGCAGGTTACTTTACTTCCTAAACGAGTGCGCACCCGAGTCCGAGTTACTTTCACATTCACGCGATTTGCGCTACAGTTCCATTGCAACCGAACTCAGACCACATCCTACAGGTAGTCTCGGGTTCGGTACCACGGTGCGCTCCCCGGTCCGCATGACAGCTTTCACATTACCAATTTTTCATTCGAACCGTGCTGTGTTTCGAACTAAACTGCCATTTTGAAAGCACCCTTAGAGTATCTTCAATGGGCTGTATTGTTTTTTTTTAATTGCTGTTGATCGTTAAAAAAAATCGTTAAAAAAAATCGTGCTAAAAAAAAAAAAAAAAAATCTGTAAAACATTCCACAAAAAACAGGAGTTGTGAAAATTAGATGTGATTTAGGACCTTTATACAGTGCATCTCATTGATAAGACTGTTAGGGTTACCCTAAATAAGTCTAGACCTCAGCCTCGTTTTCATTCCCATCAAAAACTAAATATGGCAGCACTCTAAATAAGACAAAACATTTTTTTTTAAGTAGGCTAATTTTGACATTAAATGTTAAAAATAAATAAATCAATGTATGAAAATGCAGAGATGTTCTACAAAAAGCGGGCAATTTTCCATCTGTAACCCTCAGAGACCCAGCACAGCAGAACGGCAACGTTCATTTTAAACCACTGATATATATATAAACTAAAAAAAAAAGAAACGTCCTCTTAATTTCAGCTGCTTTTATTTTCAGCAATTTGTATGAACATAAAAAGATTCAACAACCAAGACATAAACTAAATATTCCACATTACTGGAATAATGTGTCAGCCAAAAGTAACAGCCAGTATCTGGTGTGGCCACCAGCCGCATTAAGTACTGCAGTGCATCTCCACCTCATGGACTGCACCAGATTTGCCAGTTCTTGCTGTGAGATGTTACCCCACTCTTCCACCAAGACACTTGCAAGTTCCCGGACATTTCTGGGGGGAATGGCCCTAGCCCTCACCCTCCGATCCAACAGGTCCCAGACGTGCTCAATGGGATTGAGATCCGGGCTCTTCGCTGGCCATGGCAGAATACTGACATTCCTGTCTTGCAGGAAATCACGCACAGAACGAGCAGTATGGCTGGTGGCATTGTCATGCTGGAGGGTCATGTCAGCCTGCAGGAAGGGTACCACACGAGGGAGGAGGATGTCTTCCCTGTAATGCACAGCGTTGAAATTGCCTGCAATGACAACAAGCTCAGTCCAATGATGCTGGTGATGTCTGGTAAGGACCTGCCTTACAACAGGCCTACAAGCCCTCAGTCCAGCCTTTCTCAGCTTATTGCGGATAGTCTGAGCACTGATGGAGGGATTGTGCATTCCTGGTGTAACTCAAGCAGTTGTTGTTGCCATCCTGTACCTGTCCCGCAGGTGTGATGTTCGGATGTACTGATCCTGTGCAGGTGTTGTTACATGTGGTCTGCCACTGCGAGGACGATCAGCTGTCCTTCATGTCTCCCTGTAGCACTGTCTTAGGCGTCTCACAGTATGGACATTGCAATTTATTGCCTTGGCCACATCTGCAGTCCTCATGCCTCCATGCAGATGAGCAGGGACCCTGGGCATATTTCTTTTGGTGTTTTGCAGAGTCAGTAGAAATGTCTCTTTAGTGTCTTAAGTTTTTATAACTATGACCTTACTTGCCTACCGTCTATAAGCTGTTAGTGTCTTAACGACCGTTCCACAGGTGCATGTTCATTAATTATGGTTCATTGAACAAGCATGGAAAACAATGTTTAAACCCTTTACAATAAAGATCTGTAAAGTTATTTGGATTTTTACTAAATTATCTTTAAAATATAGTGTCCTGAAAAAGAGACATTTCTTTTTTGCTGAGTTTATATAGGCTGTGTCTCGTTTCGAAGGCTGCGTCCTCCGCAGGTCGCATTTGTCGGATGCGTACATCATCAAGGCTGTCTCGTTTCAGATAAACGAGTAGGACACTCCGAATACAGCCTTCGAATGTGACCTTCTTTCATGGGAATTCAGAGGATGTATGAGGTGTATCCTTCGTGGGCACTCACAACCCACAATTCTTTGCTTCAATGGAAATTAACATCATTTGTCTAAAAAATTATGCCAATTTGCCCATAAATATGATGTTCAAACGCAAGTAATGTTAATTCCTAAGTTGAAGTACCTCAGTAGACAGGTGCAGAATATGTATAATTATAATAATATATAATTAAAATAAAGTATTATAGACTAAAAGTACACCTGATAAATCTATTTTCTTTTCTCTCTACATCATTATAACTCTCCTAAAATTGACCTCATACATTCACTTCAAAAGGGACTTTGTTCCCTTCTTACTCAAAGCGCTTGCACTTGTTAAAGAGTGACGTGCTGTCATAGCAACCATGTTATGTTCTGTTTCCGTTTGTCCTATGAAGGCCGTCTCGTTTAAACAAGGCTTGTTTAAAAGAGGATGTTCGGTATACTGCAGCCTTCAAAGGACGCATTCTATCTTGAGCTCAGCCTTCGAAATGAGACACAACTATTGAACTGGATCGCTGACACAATGGTAAACTGCCAGCAGGAGGTGAAGCCACCGGAAGTGTTCGAGCGGCCATCTTGGTATGCCCAAACTCTCATAGAGCATCAGTGACTGACAGGCGAAAACACCCCCGTTTCACCGTCTCCAACCTGCGGATACGGCAGTAGCATTTCGCTCTCTAGTAACAATCATGTTTCATTTTGAATTTGCTCCTTATGGATAATATTCATTATGAGGGAGAAGATATTCGCGGATATATGTGGATGCACCTGCCCCGGTGTTCAGCCTGACAGTACAGAACAACCATCACCAAAGGAAGCAGCAAAATTGTCCACAAGTTGTAATGTAAGTAGGAAAAGCTGTAATATCTGCTTGTTTAGGGTGGCAATAGGTCCTTAACCCCGAAACGGACTTTAAAAAGTCAGGGATTTCTAAATCGCCTTTAATGCCCAGGATATGCTTGTTTTCATATTGAAGTTCTCTCTGTAGCCATACATGGTTATAGTCATAAATACATATTCGTTTGCCATTTAAACCTTGCATCAGTTTAAATTTAACCAACTTTGATTTGCGTGTCCTGCGCTCTCTCTCTCTCTCTCTCTCTCTCTCTCTCTCTGCGCGCCGCTGCGCCGTGTGATAGAGGGAGAAAGAGCGCGCGCTCTTATTCAAGTGAAGCAAAAAGGCACTTTTTGATGAAAACAAATAACTCTGAAAAAAACACTAAGATGTTCACAATAAATAAGTCTGAAAATGTCTTTGAATCTTACCTCAGTTTCAGTGAACTTGTTTACATTCAGTTGATCTGTTCGCTGATTAAGTTTGTTAAAGGTGGATACTGTTTGATATAGATACACATAACTCATCAGGGCTTTCAAGAAACAGGAAAAATTCCGGACTTTAAATAAATAAATAAATACATGTGTAGGACGTCTGCGTTGTAGGGATGTACATGCAGATTTAAGATATAAAATCGGTGATTGAATGACCAGTGTTTACTCGCTGAAATGAGATGATTTCCTATTAAGTCAGTAGGGACATTGGAATGTTTGGGCATAGTATATGGCGGCTCAGGGGCTTCACTGTTATGACGTCACGAGCAATCCAGTTCTATATTATATATCAGTTTTAAAAACTACACAAAGTAACTATAGCTAAAAGTAGCATATCAAAGAAAATTGGTTATGCTTAAAAATAAATATTTTCTCCTTGCTGCCATTGTTGGCAGAAGTAAAAAAAAAAAAAAAAAAAAAAAAACATTGTAAGCGGTTGCATCAGTAGCTTACCGGAAAAAAAAGAAAAGAAAAGAAAAAAAAAACTTTAATGAAATAAAAAAATACATCATCAGTGTCAATGCTAGATTTTTTTAGGGTTAAATACAACTCCCTTCGTGCTCGCTCTCTCTCTCTCTCTCTCTCTCTCTCTCTCTCTCTCTCTCTCTCTCTCTCTCTCTCTCTCTCTTCGTGCGCTTCATTTTCACTTTATGATCGTTGTGCCTCTCCTTCATTCTGGTGTGACCCACGCAATGCTGTTGCTCCACCAGGGGGGGCAGTTGGATATATGCTTTAGTGCCCAACTCCCTGCCTTCAAACACTGAATCCAGTTTGTGTCGACAGAGCGGGCGAGGACAGCCCCAGAACCTAGAGGAAGACTCCCACTGCCCCGATACACACCGAGAAAACAACACGAGCCTGAGCCGCCTCTCTGGAGCCTTTACACTTGAGGACTTTGTTGTTGTTTTTTGGATAACGGGGGACTATTACGACTTGTGGGCTTAAGGTGTGGATTAAATCATAAACAATTGGGAAACCGACGAACGGTATCAGAAGTGACAGAACAGAAATAGGCTACACGTTAACAGGATAAACTGTGAATGTATGGATGCTTGTTGTCTTTTTCCGGTCCTGTGAACACCTCTCTTCCACTGGAGCAAACAGACATCCTTTTGTGCCATTGTTCGAGTAGATATTGCCTGTTGAAAGAATGAATGCACCGAACTTACTCTGAACAAGTTGGAGGAATAGTCGTGGAGTCATTTTGCAAAGGCTTTATGTGCTGACAAAACAGATGGGACATGCCAACTTTTTGGAGGTAAACCCACAATATGATTTTTTTATATGTCTAGATTTGATCAGAGCATCTAATTTACCATTTGTAATTGCAGCACTATTCATCATGCTAATTTAATTAAACTCATTTGCTTGCACAACACAAAACTGATATAGTTAGAATAGTCAATCACTCGTCTTTGATAAGGATAATGAAGTGATATCTCTCGTTTTAAGGTGGTGTTGAGTGGAGCCTATAGGGATAATTCTCATTAAGTGCTGGCAGGCGTTTGTCTTTTGTCTACTCTTTCTAAGTGTTGCATCAAAGAACAAACCTCGATAATTCAGTGCGTAAATGATTACTGAAAAACTCTTCCGACTGCATGTTTCCTTTTTGGATGTCTTTAGGAAGGTTTCGCTGTCCATGGTACCATACTGTGGAGCTGCCATTCCCAGTGGGCAAAGCAGTTTTAGACAACATTGTCTCCTTATTAAATCATTTAGTCATATTTGATAGTTTTTTGTTTGTTGTGAGGCAATTTAAAGCATTTGTTGTCCTTTTCATTGGTTTTTACATTGTGCGCAATAGTTGCTGGACGTATCTCCCTTGTGGATTGGAAAAACACCTTCTCGTCAGAAGTCTCCGTTTCTTTCCCTGCATAACGTAAATGATCACATTTAACCTGAATGAATTTCCGCAATAATGTCCTATACTTAAACTTGGAAAACGTGTTCCTGTTTCCAGAAAATCCAACTGTATTCTCGCAACTTTTGGACTGTTGCGCAAAAATGTAAGTTCGTTCCTTCGATTTTTTTAAATAATTGCAATATTTATTTTATAGAACGCCTCACAGTTTGTTTAAATTAGTTAAATTAGTTGCTTATTTGTCTGTTCCAATGTCAAAGAAAGGGGCTCTTTCTCGTAGCCTATTCTTTTAGTTTGCGTTGGGAACATTTTTACGCATTTATGTCATTTTATACTTAAATTCATTTAAGCGGTAGTCTAATTTAAATCATAGTTACAAAACCAGTATGTTCCTTTATGGATTATATAACAGCAGTATCATTGACACTTCTCTGATGAAGTGCCCAGTGCGTAATAACGCGTTTAACGGCATAGGTAAAAAATAAAAATAAAAAGGCTGAGAGCTCTCGTGTTGTGTCCGGTTCAGTGATGATATCTCTCTTTAACAATGAGAAATGAATAAAAGAAAAACTCTCTCTCCCCTCTCTCTCTCTCTCTTTCTCTCGATTGGACTGTCTGTTTAACTGGTTTGCCATATGCGGCTTATTACATCTAGAGCTACATATAATGAAAACTTCTCGTTTGGTAGTAATATTTGAGGTTTGATGGTGTTTGGCTGAGAGATTGCGATGGCGAATGAGTAGAAGTTCCGTTTTTGTACAGTAGGGGGGACTCTGCCAGCGCTCAATTCCCTCCGCGGGAATAAGGGAATAAACGGGGAACACAGAGCGGGAGATGCCTCACTGCGCACTTTGAGCCTCTGCAGCACAGCCGAGCTGCGCCCGTCTGAAGCACAATCTGTGAAGCCTCCCATACCAACAGGTTATGATGATGCTCGACCTGAACCTAACATTAGTTATTTTTATGTACTCGCAAATTTCAACAAAAAAATAAATAAAAATTTAATACAAATGTAATTTTATCAGCATCACCAAAATAATAAGATAATAACAATTACACTAAAATAACAATACTAATACAAAACAATATTTTTGCATTTCCATTTTCACTGAAAATAAATAATGATTCTGAACTTGCTGAAATATGCATGTCACAGTCTTTGTGTTAAATCTAAATGGCACTGCCATATGAGTGCTCTCCGACTGCCTCTTTAAATCACACGTCTGCTCTGAGTCTCCTAGGAGTTTCAAGCTGAGGAGGCAACACAGAACGCAGCACTTGCCCTGTGGCCACAGATATTCTGACGGCTGTGTTTTCTTCCTTATCTGAGAAATGAGACGGGATGATACATTAAGAATAAAAATAGATCATGCTGGAGCAGACTGACAGCATAGGTTTGAATCACGAGCTTGGGGTGAAATCGGCATTGTTGACCTTTTGGAGGGCAGCCAGTGTCATGCATGCCTTTTAACCTAGATGTCTCCTTTTTTGTCTTTCTCCTGTACATCCTTATTCCACCCTTAATTTCCTCCTCCTCACTCATCCAGCTTTCGTTAATGAGCCTATATCGATTCCATAAATCAGAAGTGATGGCACATACTTTCATCAAGCTGTACATATGAAAACACACATGCACCTCTTGTCATATTCACTAGTCTGCTTGTGACAGGTTCCTGCTTCCAACCCATTTCTGTGGAGACTCTTCACACTCCTTCCCCCTTTGTTTGCATGATACCTCATCCTCTGGAAATAGCGCACACTGCTTTTACTTTCAAGAAACTTGGAAGGAAAATCACTTTGCAGTTTAATAACAATCAATCCGTGATGAAGAAATGTGGTCATCTCTGTCTGGATCTTTATTTAATAGTTGGCCAGATATATAATGGAGAGAGCAACAGAAAATTATTGGAAAAAGTGTGAAGGAATGGAATCTGAATACATTGCAGACCAGACTCGAACCTGCATCACCCATATGAGCACCCATATGGCTTAATGTGGCTGAAGCACATGTGGTAACCACTGACAACATTTGCATGATTTGTCCTCTACATAAGAGTCCAAATAAATCTGATGTCATATAGATAGCTTAAAGTAGGGTGCCGACTGTTTAGACTTCTGATGAAGTGGGTACAGATAGGGAGGCAGGTGTTGCGAGAATAAGGTCGGTATGTTTGCAAGGTGTTAACCGATTAGTGATATAATTATTCAGAGGAAGCCTGTGGCCCCTGGCCATCCTAGTTGAACACAATGATCAGGGCTGGAACACACAGCGTTTGGCCATTCCTGCTCTAATTAGGGTCTAAATCAGAGCCTGTGCTTCTGACTAATGAAGCTTAGTCAGAGAGCTGAAAAACAAGGCGAGGGAGCTTGGAATAAGGTGGAAAAAAGGATACAGAGCATTCCGTTTCTGGCATCCCATCTCAGGTCCTGAATACCCTCTTGCCAAAAACAAAGTGAGTTAATGGTTGGCTTTTCAATTGTTGCACAGATGGCTTTTATCTTTGTGGGTGTGCGTTTCTGTGTGTCGCATGATGCAACTTTGGTTTGCTTTGGAGTAAACGTGTATGCATCACTTCCGAGAATCTATGTGGCAGACCTTGTACAGTATATAAATAATTCACCCATGCCATCCCCCTGACTTCCAACACATTATCCTCTTTTGTGATTTGGAGTAATCTGCTCAAACCACCAGGAGGGACAACTCTTGATTCCACATGCATTACTCACTGACAGTTGTCCCAAACAGAGGTAAAGATCATGGACAATTGATGAGGCCTTTTTGTCTTGACTGATAGCAGAGTCACAGAGGCTGGCTTTTTTTGCTCTGGGAAGAAGTGATCTCACAGATCCACGCTCAAAATAAAACTGTGATTGCGTCTGGGAGGGGAACACCTTGGTGGAGAACGCATCTCTCGCACACATGCATGTGTTTATTTTGAAGCAATTATGCAGCGAAACTCTGGAAGTGGAAGGATGGCAGATGACACAATGTGTGAGGACTTCGACGGAGCTGTGTTGCAATTTTGTCAGCTAATTATAGATGGCAGAGTAAGACTAATGCGTGACAACGAAAAAGCAGTGTTCTTGGCTTATTAATATTTTTAAATGTCAGATGCATGAGTGTGGAGGAGTTTCATTGTTTCTCTGGCATCCATGTAGATATCACAGGAAAATCACCCTCACAAAATGTAAATTTTGTTTCTTCTATCCTCTCCATTGAAGGCCAATGCCAAGACCACAGTCTTTGTTCTTGTAATGTGACGATAACATAAAATGTTCTTTTTCTGCACATGCTAAGTTGATAAGCTGTGATAGCTCTCTCTAACTATTTATGAGGTGAAAATGAGCATGGTAAATATTTTCAGGATTGCACTCTGAGATTTTATTGTTGATCAGAGCCCGTATTCACAAAAAAATCTTAACTCAGAAATTTAAAAGCAACTGAATACATGTTAGAGGCATGTCACTCCTAATTTTAGGACTCGTATATTTTTCAACTAAGAGTAATTCATGGAGCATTTTATAATTAAAAGTAGTTCTTAAACCCACAACAACATCCATGAAACCCACAAAAAATCTGAAGCATGGCTGCAGTCGTCTATCCACGTCGCAATTGAGTCAATGTATATAATATTATAGAAAAAGTATCACTATTGGCAATCGAGTCTATGTATTTTAATATTATAATATAATTTTGACATTGACCTTTTAAAAAAGGTATCGCCTAAATTGTGAGGGTGTTTTCATTATTTTAAACTCAGTTAGGGAGGCAATTACTTATCCCACAAAGCAAATCATCCCAATTACCCCGGGGATAAAGATTTTGACAACTCTGCGCTCCCTGGCCTATCCACAGAAAAACTGCAACTGTGCATGGATTAATTGGAAATTTCTCAGTCATCTGTCAGCAGCATCATGCATCAGACTATAAATTCCCTCTCCAGATAGCACATCATCCGTCATTTCATGTTTTCCTGTGGATGCACGCTCGCTGCAGAGAAATAAGGTAGTTTTCATGGCCATCAATGGGCTACCTGGTGAAGTTGGTTGAATTGATGCACTTTCGTTCCAGTGCACCAGCACAGGCTGAAGATGTGTTCGTCAACCGAAAAGAATTCTGCATCAACAAGCATGTTGCCTATTTTCTAGTTTGTGTATGAATATGAACACTTTATTTTTAAGCTTTTCCATTAGAGAATATAGTATATTATATTATATTATATATACAAAATTTTGTCAATGAATAGCGGTTCCCTGACAGCCTATCATCTTGGGCGATTTAAGAAAGCTCACCTATAGAACGTGACGTCATCCATAGTAATGAGGTTAACTTCACCTTACCCTTACTTTAAGATTGCATGAGTAAAATTTGCTCTTAGCAGGTTTGTAAATAGGTTTTAAGCAAAAACTCTTAGCTAGGAACTCTTAGAAGAACTCCTAGTGGTAAGATAAAAATCATACACAGTTGAAATGGAGCACTTCCAGTGGCTTGTGAAATGGGTCTTCAATGATAAATGAGCATATGATGTTCAATTCAAATATGTTTTTGTTCTTTCGCTGATTACAATCAGTCCTGCTTAACCCTCAGTGTACAGGCCTGTGTTATATAGGCGATAGGGGTGGATCTAAAAAAAAAAAAAATGTCCGTGGCACATTTAGGCCCAAACATTAAAAGAAAGAAATTAAAATGGATCCCATTTTAAAGACCATCAAGATATTTTGCAATGTATCTTGATTTGAATGACAGTTAAGCATCCCTCCACCATAATCATTTCCATGAATAAAATCCTCATTTTCATTACTTATATATATATATATATATATATATATATATATATATATATATATATGTACGTATGTATGTATGTATGTATGTATGTATTTGGAGCTATTTATTTGAAGTATTTATGCATCATGGTTTTATTTGTTGGTTGTTGTTTTAAATTTATGCTGATTTAAAACTAAATTGTATTACAAGAATTTTACTGTAATAATAAGAATTACATAAAAAAAACAAAACAAAAAAAAAAAAAACATAAAACGTCTCTACCAGAAGCATTATGTTCATAACAGCTGGGGGAGAGTGGGTGCTTAATTTTCATGAAAATAATGTCACAATACAAAAATATTAATGAGCCTTCATTTTGTTCATGCAACATATTCTTTTTATAATAGATTTGTCTTTTCATTTTGTGGTGAAATGTAACCTGGACATGTGAGATTTTACGATATATTGATAAATAAGCAATCCAGATCACATAAATGGATTGTATGGAGATCTATTATGCATTAAGATTGTCAGTGCACTAACATTACCGACTAGAGCCTATAAACAGATATGAGACTCAAACAATGAGTCAGTAAAAGAGAGGCAGAGAGAGGGAATGAAAGCTACTGTTGAGAGAGAAGGAGAAAGCTATGATATATATCACAGATGGCTAGCGTTCTCTGTAATTTAATTTCAAATACTCCTTTGACCTTTAATTTTCAGCAAGAACCAAGGACATTTGGAATAAGACATCAGAAGACAAAGCGACTCGCATTTATCTCCGGCTTGATTTTTATAACAATTTTTCTTCTTCTTCTTTAAATCATTTATTTTCTGAAAAGACAGTGTTATTCATGCTAAAACTGTTTACACAAAGGGAGTCCCTGTCTACAGCAATGTGCGGGGGGCTGAATAGCTCCAAATCATTACATCCTGGAGTGCCTACGCAATTTTGTACAAGAAATCTCTTTCAAAGACTTTTACAAAATGTTGCCGGCTTTCTGCCGTGTCAGTTTAAGGCCGTTTTGTGTACAAACTTCAATCAAAGAGATCTGTAATAGGGAATGAATGAATGTAGTCCCTCTTTTTCCGCCTGTCTATGTTCTCTTGTGAGAACAAAGCTGTCTTTGATGTGAAGTGAATGCATAATCCTCACTATCTGACATCGCATTTCAGTGCAAAGCCCTCTCAAGTATCAGAAGGCCTCATCTCCAGAGCCGTCTTGTTAACTCCCCAACTGCACCAGTGTGTCACTCTCAGCACCGGTGGACGGCTTGAATAGCTGTCAATGCTGCATGTTAGCTATTGTGAAATACCCGACTCTATCACTGTAACTATTTGTTACCTGAAGACATATATGTGTCTTTAAGTCACTCTGTTCTGAAGATGCAATGTTTTTCTTATGTCCTGTCGCTGTTCATTTTCAATTTTTAGTTCATAGTGGCATTTTACCATATTGTGGCAGCCATTTTTATGGGCTAACATGGTGTAACCGAATCAGTCTTTTGAACAAAATACATCTGCGAGTAATTAGACTTGCATTTCTCTCTCTGTTTACATAAATATGTTTTGTAATTTTTCCCTCCAATAAACAGCTAGAGACATGAGAAAACAGAACAAAAGTGAAATAATCTGCTCTCTGAAGTGCAGACTGTCCAATCTGGCCATGTCAGCCTTTTTGAAGACTCTGGTGAAGTGGAGTGTTTATCTGTGGCAATGCAACCTCTCTATTTCCATCCCATTAATTTACAAACTTTGCATAAATGTGGTTTTCCTCAGGGTGAACTGCAGCTGCATTACTGTTTACCGCACATATAGTGTGTGATGCAGTGCGTGTGTATACATGTGTGAAGATTGGCTTGCTTCTAAAAGACTCGTTTGCCCACTTCACACTGTCTTGCAAATAAGTCCCCATTACCCATAAAGATTCTTTTAATGTGACTATATATCTCTTCTAATGAAAGAGGGAGAGAGAGAGAGAAAGATTATACATGCCATAATCTCTCTTCATTTCTCTCTCTTTCTCCCACTCAGGTCGGGACAGTTTGATGGATGGAGCAGGTCATATTTCAGGTGGTGACAGTGATAGCCTATGTCAACCCTCAGATAGGGACATAGCTCATTCGCTCTCCTCCCCTCTCCACATCATTTTCTGCCTCTTTTAGTATTATTGTCACTGTACTGAGTACAGATGGGGTGGGGCTGCCTCAGAGAGTGGTTGTAAAGAGGTTTGGATTACAGTGGCTCACACACTGTCAATGCGTGTAATCATCCATATCCCCTATGGAGTCTGCGTGGCTTGGTCTCCAATCCACAACCTTAGCTAAACACCAGGTCATACCATTTAAAGGTTGTGAAGCTGGTTTTTGGAATGTGGTAGCTGGTTTGCTATTGGTCCAAGATGGTCTACCAGCTCAGCCAGGTCTGCACCAGCTGGTAGTCCAGCTGGTCAATCACCTAAACCAGCTTGGAAATGACCAGCTTTGACCTGCTGGAAACCAGTTATAGTATTCTAAAACACAACTACCACCTAAAGCTGGTTCAAGCTGGATTTTCTAGCAAAGAGGCCTTTAGGACACATTCACATCATCATTGTGTCTTTTTCTTGTTGTTCACACCAAACCACACCACTAACTAAGGTAGCTTCCCACCCCTGCACTTGTTCTCCTTTTCTCATTCAGGCTTTTCTGGCCCTTACAAAATAAGTACATCGGCAGTACCATGGTACAGTGATGGTTTTAGGTTGAATTACCATGGTTCTTTGATATACTGTATATGCCATGGTACTGAATGATTACAATATTCATATACAGTTGAAGTCAGAAGTTTACATACACCTTAGCCAAATATATTCAAACTCAGTTTTTCACAATTCCTGACATTTAATCATAGAAAACATTTCCTGTCTTAGGTCAGTTAGGATCACTACTTTATTTTAAGAATGTGAAATGTCAGAATAATTATAGAGAGAATGATTTATTTCAGCAAATTCCCAGTGGGCCAGAAGTTTACATTTACTTTGTTAGTATGTGGTAGCATTGCTTTAAATTGTTTAACTTGGGTCAAACCTTTTGGGTAGCCTTCCACAAGCTTCTCACAATAAGCTGGTGGAATTTTGGCCATTCCTTCAGACAGAACTGGTGTAACTGAGTCAGGTTTGTAGGCCTCCTTGCTCGCACACACTTTTTCAGTTCTGCCCACAAATTTTCTATTGGATTGAGGTCAGGGCTTTGTGATGGCCACTCCAATACCTTGACTTTGTTGTCCTTAATCCATTTTGCCACAACTTTAGAGGTATGCTTGTGGTCATTGTCCATTAGGAAGACCCATTTGTGACCGAGCATTAACTTCCTGGCTGATGTCTTGAGATATTACTTCAATATATACATAACATTTTCCTTCCTCATGATATCATTTATTTTGTGAAGTGCACCAGCCCCTCCTTCAGCAAAGCACCCCCACAACATGATGCAGCCACCCAATGCTTCACTGTTGGGATGGTGTTCTTCAGCTTGCAAGCCTCATCCGTTTTCCTCCAAACATAACCATGGTCATTATGGCCAAACGGTTCAATTTCATTCAGTTTCATTATACTAGAGGACATTTCTCCAAAAAGTAAGATCTTTGTCCCCATGTGCACTTGCAAACTGTAGTTTGGCTTTTTTATAGTGGTTTTGGAGCAGTGGCTTCTTCTTTGCTGAGCAGCCTTTCAGATTATGTTGATATAGGACTCTTTATAATGTGGATATAGATAATTGTCTACCTGTTTCCTCAAGCATCTTTACAAGGTCCTTTGCTGTTGTTCTGGGATTGATTTGCACTTTTCGCACCAAACTACGTTCATCTCTAGGAGAGAATGTGTCTCCTTCCTGAGTGGTATGATGGCTGCGTGGTCCCATGGTGTTTATACTTGCATACTGTTGTTTGTACAGATGAACGTGGTACCTTCAGGCATTTGGAAATTGCTCCCAAGGGTGAACCATACTTGTGGAGGTCAACAAATTTGTTTTCTGAGGTCTTGGCTGATTTCTTTTGATTTTCCTATGATGTCAAGCAAAGAGGCACTCTTTGAAGGTAGGCCTTAAAATACATCCACATGTACACCTCCAATTCAGTACACCTCCTATCAGAAGCTAATTGGATAATTGTCTAAAGGCTTGACATCATTTTCTGGAATTTTCCAAGCTGCTTAAAGGCACAGTTAACTTAGTGTACGTAAACTTCAAACACACTGGAATTGTGAAGTGAAAAAATCTGTCTATAAACAATTGTTGGAAAAATTACTCGTGTCATGCACAAAGTAGATGTCCTAAACGACTTGCCAAAACTATAATTTGCTAATATTAAATCTGTGGAGTAGTTTAAAAAATTTGTTTTAATGACTTCAACCTAAGTGTATGTAAACTTCTGACTTCAACTGTATGTAATGTCTAAAGTGGTTTGCTAGTCTTATTTCAGCTGACCACCATGCAGATTTCCACTTGTCAGGCTGGACTGGTTTAATGATTTTATCTAGTCAGGCTTGGAGAGCAAGCTGAATACCAGCTTGGTCAGGCTGGGAAACCAGCTAGACCAGATGAAAACCAGCATGGTCAGGCTAGGAGACCAGAAAAACAAGCTTAATCTAGCAAAGACCACAATGTACCTTATGCTGATTTACATTGTTTTTGTTTTGTTTTGTTGTTGTTTTCAGCAAAGATATCATAGTATTTACTTGATATTACAAGGCTTAAATGCCATTGTATTACCATGATAAAAATCCTTGATATAACCATAGTACATTTCCAAAAACATGGTATTACCATGATATCATGTCCAAAATACCATGTTAATAAAGTGTTACTTTTTAATGAGTCGTATTAAAGATACATGTACATTCCTCCAGGTTCCATATAGACATGTTCAGTGCTTTCAGAGACTCTGCTGCAAAGTGCCTGCATGGAGAGCTAATTGTTGACACTGGGTAATTGTGCCCTGAAGGTCTGTCGCGTTTTATTTAGTTTTGTGATGAGCAGCCACGGCAGGCCCCCTAGGCTGTGTGAGGCAGAATGGAGACATATAGCAAAAGGAAGCATGAGAAAGACAACGAAAGCAGCAATACTTTAAATTGTATTGCTTCGATGGCATTGTAAACAACTGGGCAAGTGATTAATGTAATTAGCTGGGAGCGTAATGCTAACACACTCATCGACTTTTTGTTTGTTTGTAGGACATCTCTTTATGACACTGACCCCTGCCTAAAGAGCTCAGTTTAAGTCTCCATATCCAACGTGATCTCATTAGTATTAGTAGGTATTTAAGTATAAGTTAGTAAAGTGTCAGGATTCCAAAGGTCATGGAAAACCTAGAAATATTATATCAGGGAATTGTACAATAGAGATTTAGGTAACACTTTACAATTAGGTTCCATTTGTTAACATTAGTTAATGCATTAGTTGTTATGAACTAACATTGAACAACATCTTTTTTCACAGCATTTATTAATCTTTGTTAGTGTTAGTTAATAAAAATAACAATTTTCATTAATAGTTCATATTAATTCATAGTGCATTAAAACCTGTTGATGCTCATTGACCCCACCCATGGGTTTGACTTTACTTTGCTTAAATGAGTTCACATTTACTATATAGTGTGCTGTTCAAAATTGTTCATAATGTTGACAAATTATACATCTTTATAATATGTCAACATTATTAACTCTTTTTTGACTAGACTGTATAGTATATGTGAACTAATTTAAGCAAAGTGACATCAGTTCTGGGAGGGGGGGGGCATGCACATCAACAGGTTTTAACTAATATTAATATACTGTCTACAACTTTTGATTGAAAAAGTCTCACTAAATGTTGAAATTAACGTTAACTAAGATTAATAAATGCTGTAAAAGTATTGTTCATTGTTAGTTCATGTTGTTAATGTTAATGTTGTTAACTAATGTTAACAAATGGAACCTTATTGTAAAATGTTACTGAGATTTACAGACCTGGAAAAGTTAAATCTTAAAAAGTCATGGAAAAGTCATAGAAATTTATGTAGTGAATATACAGTTTTGTTGTTATGTTCTGCTCTAAATTATTTAATTGGCAAGAAATTGCTAATCGTGAGTGCGATTTCTATAAAATAATAAAATAAAAAAAATCTGTATCCAGTAATTCAAATGACTGGAAAAATCATGTAAAAATCATGGAAAAGTCATGGAAATATCATGGAAATAAATTGGCCAAAAAGTGGGGGAACCCTAAGTTTGAATCAAGCATACTATATGTTCATTGGCATTGACACTGAAATGTACAATATTAACGTATTATCTAAAACGTAAACCCTTCTACTTTTGAACAACTTTAGAAATATAAAAATGTTTATGAATCCTTTGGGGTTGATATAATTAATAAAAAAATTAATAGGTTGATTTTACTGTATTTATAATAAACAGTTAACTATTTACCTAATTTGACATTATAACACGTATCTTTCTATTCTGTGTAATTTTTTAAAGATTGGTCTGAACAATTGTGACAACACACTCAGAAATCAGTAAATAAGTAAAGCATACATTAATATAACTCCATAACCTTTAAAACCTGTTGAGATTTAATGATATTTAAATTTAGCCATGCAGAGTGCAAAGAACTTTACTTTTTTAACTTTTATCCCATCTGGATTACATTATTTTCATTTCTTTCTCTGACAAAGTTTCTTCATCATTCACTCATAAATGGTTTGAAATTGTTCATCTGCAATGGTACCCTTGTAAAGTTTCCAGAAATGTTCTGTTAAAACCAGTCATAAAGATTTGTAAAATGTCTCTTTAAGTTGTAAATTTGTTATGTTCCGTGTCCATTCAAACATACAAAAGTGTACATGTAAACATTATGAAAAAAAAAAGACCCTATCATATTTGCTGTTCTCTCCACAATATCTATCTGCTTTATTTATGTATTCATTTATTCATGTGCTTGTAGTGAGATGTTAGGCGCCGTTAGCCTGCAGGTAATGCTCGTAAATTTCCTGCCATTGATTTGTAGTTGATATGGATTTTCTCTGACTCTCTAAAACGGTGGGGTGAAATAAGCTTTGTTTGGTGGGCTGGCCCTGTGTAAATCTGTCTGTGACATTTTGATAGCTGTAGATGTACTGGAGAAAAGCAAATATCATTAGAGAGGGGCCGGATTAAAAACTGTCACTCAAACTCTCCATTATCATCCAAATGAGTGTGCCACGCTCGGAATGGATGTGGGACGAGAAGCTGAGTTATCTATAAAGATTAAGAGAAAGACAATGAGAAGGTGAAAGCGAGTAGAGGAGGAGAGAAAGCAAGGGATGAACTTGTGGGCTTGTCAGTGCGAGAGTCTTTCAGTAAACAGTGAGTCTTAAATATTTCAGCCATCATGGCAAAGTGACGACAGCTGTTCTATCTGCATGTTAATGAAGGCAGAGGCATGGGATCTAAGCTCAATGGGTCCCTTCAGCTCCCACAGCCTCTCTCACATGCACACACACACTCCCAATTCCCACACCCCAACTCTTTCTCTGTTTCTGTCTCTTGGGGTCCGCCACAGCTCTCAATCACTGGATGAGCATTGTACTCCCCATGCACCCTCAGCCCAACACATCCACAAACACACTCGTGCAGTTGTCTCTCTAGAAGCAGCCGTGAGGTCAGTAGGCTACAGAAAGCCCCTCCATTCTTAGACAGAGAGACCCAAAACTATGGGATGGATGACAGGTGTAGTCAAGTGAGGGTCTAGGGAAGGTGAGTTTATAATATACATTCCTTAAATTTGTTATATATGAGGGTGTGTGTGTGTGTGTGTGTGTTTGGTGTGAAGATGTCTGATACATTTACTTAAAAGCCAGGGGAAAAAGTTTAGAAGTAAAAAATCCAGATTTAATTAAGCAAAAAGGTAAAAGAGGCAGAGATATACTGTGCCCTATATATATTTTGCCCTGTCCACTGTATATTCACAATAATGCACATCCTTAAGTGCCTTATTACATAAAAAAAAATAGTGCTGTCAGTCTATTAAAAGTTTTAATTGCGATGAATCGCATACTTTTTTGTATTTAAATAAGATTTTGAAAGTGCCGCAATTTGACACTATATATACTTCTTGTCCTGTCAAAATGCATTTATTTCCATCTTAGGAAAGAAAAGAAAACAATATGTTACAATATAATGCTTTATTAACATTTTTCAAACAAAGCCTTTCACAGTATCAAGATTCAAGTAACATTAAATGTTTCCCAAAGTCTAAGTGAGAGTTTGACTAATTGAAAGAACTAGTCTCCCCATAGGTTGCATTTTTGCAATGGGCATAAAATCTCCTAAACTTACATCCTTCGCAATATTAATCTACCGGTAGACTGTGGCTATCCACTTTCCAACATCATGAATCATAAAGCTGCATTCATGATTCGTGTCAGGGAGTCAGGGTGTCAGTGCCAGCGTCAATCGCTGCTTTGAACTCCACATAAAAGTGCATGCAGCCAAAAATGTCTCATTCTGCGTTTTGGTGATAGTTAAGAATTGACGTGCTTCTTTGGTAAATAAAATGCACCTTACATAGGCTGAAAAATACTTGATTTCTATCACAAGTACAATCTGGGCTTGTTTTATACATCAGATAGCATTAAAAGGTCCATTCTCCATCATTTTATCACTGACACGGAAGCGCTGTTGTATGTGTGTATGTGTGTGTTGTCAAGTGTGCATCAGTGAAATAAATCCGGGTGGACACATCGCAAAGGTTCCTGTTTATACTGGTTTATGCTGTATTAACAGTAAATATGTCAATCACGATAAAGAAAAATTCTACACGTTAAACTTTTTTAATTAATCTCATGCGTTATCATGTTAATTCTGACAGCTCTAATAAAAACAGTTACTACTGTATACAATAAAATATTTAGGACAAAGTTTTTCCATTAGAATTTTTTTCTATGCTTGCATATCGCCAACTGCAGGTTTGCAGTGTTTTTGGCCATGTTTAGGCGCAAAAACAGTGCCAAAAGTGTAAGCGCAAAAAAAGTAAGAAGTATACAAATAAAATTTACTTTGTGTTAATATGAAATTACAAATTCACAACACATGAATAACACTTATGCAGACTCTTACGCTTGTAACTTGATTTACACCTTTACAAAGTGTTCTGTGTGCATGCAGTTTATATACACTTACAATTTGAGTTACGCTTTCTCAAATCTTACACTGCGCATGCAGATCTTTCTATCATGCTTGTAATTAATTTAAGCTTTTACAAATCTTACTATCATTTAGACACTGCTTTACCTTCATAGAATTTATTTTGACCAGTCAGCATGCAGAACTGGAACTACCCAGATGCCATGCGTCCCAGCTTTGTGTCATGCCAAAAACACACCTTAAGTTGTGTTCACAACGATATTCACTATGGCATACATGCACAACTCAACATGCGCCCCACCGAGAGCTAGAACCATAACATAATGTAAGGTAACCCGCATAACTCTTCCCTCCCTAGCAACTGGGTCAATTGGTCTGGCTGGAGTCACTCAGCACACCCTGGATGTGGTAGTCAAGAGGTGCGCCCCAAACCGCACACTTCTGCACTATTCTACGTTATTTTGTATTGTAAGTAGTGCGAGTAGTATATGTAACACTGAATTTTTTTTGTATTTGCTTTCCTGTGACTGTACAATGTATTATTAGCATGTCATTATTGTGAAGCGTCCTTGAGCTCTGGAATGGCGCTATACAAATTAAAGGTATTATTAATAATATTATTAAATGCAGCAAAAAGAAGTGTACTTTAAGTACCCCAAAGATGCACTTTTTCAACTGTCAAAACGGAGTGTGGTATGTTGGACACATCATGCACTCGTCGCACACATTTTACAATGGCTTTGGATATAGCTTATTAAATCAGAGTTTAGAGTCAAATCTATCTGTTTTTTTAATCAATTTTTTATTATTTTTTTTACATCTGAATACTGATATATCTTTGCTTAGTGTCCAAAGTGAAGGAACCTGGAAGAATATGGAATGACAATGTAGACTCTGACTAATGCATTAACAAAGACTATTATCTGAATTACTGCAACATTAAAGCCTCATTATGTGTGACAGCTTTCTCTTTCTCTCTGTTAGAGTGTCATCTTAATGTAGGATATGTTACCCTGATTTAAAAAAAAAAAAAAAAATAAAAAAAAAACAGTTGATTGTATTCAATCCAACCATTTAATAGATAGCAAAACAATTCAGATGTCTTCATTTGTGTGTCATTTAGTCATCACACTACATTATTCCTATAGCTACGGTCATCCTTAGCCAAATGACTGCATAATCCTTCTTTCGTCTCCCATCGCAGATGTCCCCTATAGTCATTGGGTTAGAACTGACTCATGTTAACAGAGTGGGATTGTTAGTGCTGTTATGGAGCTCATGAGAGCCTGATTGTGTCTGTGTGTTTGTGTATAAGAAGCGTGCAATGTTTAACCTCAATGTCACCTCAATGAATGATGTGAGGTCATTCATTTTTCCAGTCCTCAGCCTTGCATTTCTTATGTGCCATTAAAGCTTTGGAAAATAACACTGACTAATTTGATGTGTTTAATCTTTAATAAGCTAGAGCTCGTATTTTTAGAGATGGAAGTGGTAATTGTTAAGCTTACTTGGCTAATTGGCTGTTAAACCTGTCTGGCTTATTTTGGTAAAACTTATTCTATTTAAGTAAGTTCGGAGTTGAATAACCGAAGGATGGATGGATGGATGGATATATGGATATATGGATAGATGGATGAATGGATTCATGGTGGGCTGGATGGATGGAGTAGAGTTGGCTAATTGTTAAAGGTCTGGGGTGATCACCAAGTTGTTGCAGGTTCGAACCCTGAAAGGGCTGATTCTTGAGCTACTGTATTACCTGAGCAAGGCACTTAAAAGAATAGCTCACTCAAAAATGAACTTATAATATAATGCACAAGTTGTATACACCACTTTTATGGTGCTTCTGCATCCTTTTTGAAGATTGAAATCACTAGTCCCCATTCATTGTAAATGCTTTGACAAAAACAACCGGAACTACCCCATTTAAAGATGCTGTAAGTAATTTTTTTATGAAATGGTATGCAGAAAATGTTCCTTCTCCCTGAAAAATGTCACTGATATAAGTGTCCTGAGATATCTTACCGGTCTCTGTGACAGTACTAGACTATATAAATAGCAAACAAAAATTCTTTGATCAGCCAGTCAAAACACTCCTGTCAATCATTTTGTGCATTCTAGTGTAGTAGTTGAAATGGATTGTTCAGATTTAATGTCATATTCGGATTCATACCAGTTGTTAGCTGAGGGTGCTATTTTGCTACTGTTGTGTTTGACAACTGTGAGAATTGCTCAACAGTTCGGTGTCAGTCTCAACACTAACTTTGTAGGGCGGTGTTTTGAAAGTGGGGGTGTGTCTATTTGAATGGTTTTGTCTCATGGAAGTTCCAGAACAGCTAAAATCGCTTATAGCACCTTTAACCCCAGGTTACCCCAAGTTGACTGTCAATGTAACTTAACACCACATCGTTCTATAGCTATGTTATGTGAAAGTCATGGAAACAATTAAAAATAATAAAATAAAAAAATAAAAAATGAAATGAAATGAAAATAAGCCCACGAGGTGTGGTCCTAGGAAAGGTGAGTTCAACCTAGGAACACAAGGCCATGGCGTACTAATGTTTTATTGCTGCCCTTAAGACCCAAATGTTATGTCTGGCTCATTTAGCAGTGGATGTGATATGGCTTGACTGGATTTGATATTCAGTACAATTCCCCCTCATATGTATCTGATTATGTTCAGCCACTAAGCACTCATTATCTATGGGATTGATTCTGATGGAGAGAAAAGAGGACAGTCTTCAAGCCATCTGTAACAGCCCCACTGTGAAATGTGTGAATTATGAGCGATTAGCCATTTCATCTCCCAAACTCTCCCAAACACTTTCTGCACACTGAAATGTGCACACACACACACTCACAAACACACAGAACCCTGTGTTTTTCCCAGCCACGCATGATTCATTTTGTCACCCTGCTTCCGGAATTAAAGGGCCCCTTTTAAGCTAACTGGGCCTCTGATTGTAAATGTTTGTGACGAACCACTACGGCAATGAATCTGTTTATCATTAACAGCCCATAAAAGTGTTTGTAAAGCCATTTCTGTAATTTTCGTTGTTTGGCACCGCTATAATCCGAGTTACAGATGTTGTAAATTCTGCTGGCATGAAACCCAATTAGAGTAGTATTCAGCATAGTATCTTTTCCAAGCCTCTGCTTCGCTGTTGTGTAAGGGAGATAATAGCTTTCTTTTATGTGAGGGTATCTGGGTATCTTCTGGACGGATGGCCAAAAGCAGACACAGATGTGGAAGCTGGATAAGAGAAGAAATTATTTATTTAATGAACTGTTGGTGTAAACCCATGTAATCAATCTGGGAAGGTAATGAAGGGTCCAGGCAGTTTAAAAAAGCTTAAAACAGATTCATTATAGACGTGTTGGAGAGTAACTAACTAAAATTAGAGACGCTTAACTAAATTTTCAGTAGCGTAATGGTAGCTAAGCTGTGTTTGAAACAGTTATTCCAGTAACAAGCTACTTGCGAGTTGCAATGTAGTGACAAAAAGTTGATTTTTATGTTCCATTCTATTGTGTACACAGCTTTACGGCCGAGCTAACTGAAACCATACTCAAACAAAATCTCAGTGTGCCTCGTATGTAATGCTGGGATGTCCTGATTCGTCTTAGTGAGTCAGTTTGTTTGGATGATTAATTTCAATTCACAGTTCAGAAGTCCATGCAAATATTTTTAATCACTGTGTTTTAAACCAAGTATAATTAAGAGTTTATATATATATATATATATATAGTTTCATTACTAAAATTTTTTGTAAATCTGTTTAAGCTTAATGTTGTTACCAATATTGTTTATGCGCTAGATACAGTAAATACTGATCTGATTGCAAAAATAAATTATCTATATCTGATACAATAATCTGATTCAGTAGTTATGTATGTACAGTATATAATTGTTTTGTATTATAAAATAATTTATAAAATACTATGTTTTAAGAAATTGGCCCCCTAAATTGCTTCAATGTAGTTGGGTCCTTTTCTCAGTAGCATCCCAAAACCTGATTAAAGCTTCCTCAACATGGATATGTCTATATATCTTCATTCTACTTTGTCTTTATGTTAACATTTTATTTGTCTCCTACAGTCTGTCTTTCTTGTTGTCTCTGTTCTGGCTCCTCAGCTTTATTCATTTCTTCAGACAGTTAGACGCCTAATTGAAATCAGCGTCAGGTAAGTGCTAGTCTGTGGCAGAGATGACAGAGAAAACAAACAGTGGTGTGCCAGGGGAAAGAGAGCATGCAGATGCAGCCTGTTAGATCATCACACAAACAGATGTTCAGTTCTCTCACTTCCCCCTCAACATTTGTCCTTTTAAAACTCTCTCTATCCCTTGCCTGCCTGTCTATCTCCTCCTCTCTGTCCCTTCACACCACTCTATGATCTCTACCTTTTTCCTGTCTGAATATACACTGATCAGCCACAATATTAAAACCACTGACAGGTGAAGTGAATAACATGTATTATCTTGTTACAATGTCACCTGTCAAGGGGTGGGATATATTAGGCAGCAAGTGAACAATCAGTTCTTGAATTTCATGTGTTTGAAGCAGGAAAAATGGGCAAGCGTAAGGATCTGAACGACTTTGACAAGGGCCAAATTGTGATGGCTAGACGACTGGGTCAGAGCATCTCCAAAACAGCAGGTCTTGTGGGGTGTTCCTGGTATGCAGTGGTTAGTACCTACCAAATGTGGTCCAAGGAAGGACAACCGGTGAACCAGCGACAGGGTCCAATCCCACAGAAGAGCTACTGTAGCACAAATTGCTGAAAAACTTAATGCTGGCCATGATAGAAAGGTGTCAGAACACACAGTGCATCGCAGCTTTCTGTGTATGTGGCTGCATAGCTGCAGATCGGTCAGAGTGCCCATGCTGACCCCTGTCATTTGCCAAAAGCACCTACAATGGGCACGTGAGCAATGGAAGAAGGTGGCCTGGTCTGATGAATCATGTTTTCTTTTAATTAATGTGGATGGCCGGTTGTGTGTGTGTCGTTTACCTGGGGAAGAAATGGCAGCAGGATGCACCATGGGAAGAAGGCAGGCCGGTGGAGGCAGTGTGCTGTGGGCAATGTTCTGCTGGGAAACCTTGGGTCCTGGCATTCATTTGACACGTACCACCTAGCTAAAGATTGTTGCAGACCACATACACTCAAAGCACCCTGCCACACTGCAAAAAAATGTTCAAGAATTGTTTAAGGAACATGACAAAGAGTTCAAGGTGTTGACTTGGCCTCCAAATTCCCCAAATCTCAATTTGATTGAGCATCTATGGAATGTGCTGGACCAACAAGTCCGATCCATGGAGGCCCCACCTCACAACTTACAGGATTTAAAGGATCTGCTGCTAACGTTTTGGTGCCAGATACCATAGGACACCTTCAGAGGTCTTATGGAGTCCATGCCTTAATGGGTCAGAGCTGTTTTGGCGGCACGAGGGGGACCTACACGATATTAATGTTGTGGCTGATCTGTGTATGTCTCTGAAAGCTGCCAGGACTGCTGTTTAGTGACTGATTGTGCAATGCTGAAAGTATAGGATCCATAGATTAGGTTTATATCCATATGGATTTTGCATTAGGTTAAGTTTTGTTTGAGATTAAAGATTAAGTGTGTTATTTTTTTTCACCCATGTATACAGAGGCAACTATAAGTAAGCAATTCATAGGCTGATTTCCTGAGAATGTTTTTTAATAGTAAATAATATAAATGCCTGGAATAATAGATTGTGATTTTTAAGGGTAGGACTATCTCTCCTGAACCACTTTTCTAATTTTAGACCTTAAGTTGATTTCAGCTATGCTCTGTAAATAGCACAGGCAAGCTCTGATCTTATAGTTCTCACAGCTGGCTTGAGACATCCGAGATAAGTCTGCTTTACACCGCTTTCTTTTAGAGAGCAAAAAGACTGCTACACTTACTCTGATCTGTACCTAGCTAAGGGCTGTCCCAAGAAGTTCTAAACATTTAAATTAAAGTGATAGTTCATCCAAAAATAAAAACATTCTGCATTGTTGTTCAAAAACTATATGGTTTCGCTTCCATGGAAAATGTGAAAAAGAAATATTTTGCAGAATATACCAGAAAGTCAGGCAGTCCATACAAGGTGTGCACTATAGTCCAAGTCTTTTAAAGCCATACAATACCTTTGTTTGAGGAATGGACTGATATTTAAGTTGTTATTACCCAAACAATTAATATCTTATTTACAGCAGTAGCTCTCAAATCTCAGTCTATTGTCCGTTTTCATTAAAAATGGGCAGCTTAGTCTCTACAAATGATCTCCTTTGTGTTCTATTAAAAACTAATCTTAAAGCATATAATGACATTATAGTGATTCAATTATGACAGAATTTTCATTTTTAGGTGAACTGTGCCTTTAAGTGTCCATGAATAACTCTCACAATTAAAAGTTACAAGTGACTCAATAGGACTTCCTAAGAACGAGAATACCTCCATCTGACATAAACCGTTGTCTTATGTAAGATCTGCCCTCATCATGTACTGCACCAGTGTTTGTCTGGTAGGAAAAGGAGTGGTTTTATAAGTTCATGAAAGGAGGCCTGGCATTTAGCACGGTAAACACATTTATCACCAGAGACAGATAATTATCTCTTTAATTCTACGACCATGTGAGGCCCAGCACTTGATGTCATAGACGTTGGAGCGCAAATAGAGGAGAATGAGGCTCGTTTTCAAAGATGCAGCGATGCTTGTTGTCTTATGTTTGTTCAAATAACCTTGCTTGCTTGGGGTATCGTAGCTCTTTAATTTGAGAGAAAGAAAAAAATAAATAATGGGTGAAGCAGGGGAAGAGACAGCAACGGACAAGAGCACCCATGAGAAGCGACAGCTTGTCTTCCCTCCCTTCTCCATCTTTCCATCTCTCTCTTTATCCATTGCTCTCTTTCTCGCACCCATTTTTCCTCTAAATTCTGCATTTTTCTCTCTTTTCCTTTACAGTGTTTTTACCATTATCGTCTGTGATATAATGCTAACAGCGATACTTTAAGCACCATTAGGGACAATTCCAGTGACATGCAATTATTACATGCTGTCCCTTACAGTGAAAAGGCTAATGAAAAAACATGGGGACAACTCTTTTGATCCTAGTCACAATACAACAGGGCAGAAGCCTAATTGTACGAAGGTGGTTCGAAATTCTAGAGAGGTGAGAGACAACAAAATTATCATCAACCACATCTTTTTGGCCTAATTATTGTGTAAGACAGGCCCCATCATTGCCCCTCTAACCATAGTATGATCCTGTCACGAGTAAATACTTGCTCTCTCTCTCTCTCTTTCTCTCTCTCTCTCTTTTCTCTCTCTCTTTTAGCTACACATCTTTCCACTTGAACTGGGCGATATATTGAAATTTCCCAATATATTTGTAACAGTTAAAGGTTGGGCAAGGGGGAGGTGGGAACCGGCTGAACAATCAACATAAACCTTTAATGCATAAATTAACTTAAAACAACATAAAACATAAGGACACAGACACACATGCAACGCGACCGTATGAGTCTCTTTCTCTCAAACCGGCATCTCCAGCAGCCCCTTATCTCACTCTCCAGCTGATCAGCTGATTCTGCGCCGGCCAGGCTCCATCACGGCCCGGCCACGCCCTCCTCCTCGTCACACTCCTCCCCCGCCCCATTCAGACACCGGTCCGACTAACTCCCCCACCCATCACCAGGGGGGAGACGCTGCCCTTGCGGCTGATCTGTCAGTCGGTGGCCCACCATAAAATCAATACAAAAATATTTTACTAAAATATTTTTAAATCCATTTTATAAAAAAAGTGCAAAGTGAAGTTCATTTTCAATAACAGAACACAAAGCTCCTTTATGACACCATATTCCTTCAAAAACTGTTAGAGAGTCCATAGCTTTGTAAAAATGAAAATCAATTGAAAGTCTTGATTTAATCAAAGCTGCGAATACCTTTTCAACATTATATTCTCTGTTTTGCTCAATTTGATCTTTTCTACTAATGTAAATGGCCATTTTGGCTTTACCCAGAATAAAATTTAACAACTGACACTCGTATTTTTGTTTTTGAACATATTTAAACCCCAAAATAAAAGTTTGTACAGAAAACTCTTCATTAAAACAGTTAAAAAGATTTTGCAAAACATCAAAGAAAGGCTTCAGCCTTAATGCATAAAAGTGTGAAAAACAGTCTCTTGTTGAAAACAAAAAGGACAATCTTGACCAACACTTGGATTTAAAACAGAAATAAAAGCATTAACCGCAATAATACCATGTAGAATTCGCCATTGTAAATCTCCAGCTCTTAAATTAACGGTGGCTTGTAAAGTGCTCTCCACTCTGGTCTAACTTTGTTACTCATCTTAAAAACATCACGCCATGGTGTATCAACTCTTCCATCTAAACCTTTTTTGTTAAAAGATTTTACACAAGCTTTATAAAAAAAAATTTACCACTACTTTCATGTAAATCCATATCTGTCAACTTTTCAAATTCCAAACAAAATCCTGTGTATTCACTTAAATTTGGTGAAAGAAGCAGATTTGGAAAACTGTCTTTTTCATCAGGGATGAACTCTCCTTTACAGTAACCTTGAAGCAATTTGTTTTCTTCTGCTGTAAAACCAGACTGTAGTTTCTGTAGTACATGTGCAACAACTCGAATGGATTTAACCTTTAAAAAATCAGCTACATCGTTGACTTTTCCAAAACTTGGCCCAGTCAATTTTATTAAACATCCAAGTGTTGTGATCTTGGATTTGATGAATGCTGTAGTCATTGTCCCACATGTGCCTAGAATGTCCAAACGTGAGTCGTAGATCAAAGGTTCTTTAAATAACCAGAATAAAGTAAGTGTAGAATTAGTCCTTTTCACTTGAAAGAGGGCCCAAAGATTCCTATAAAACTCTGGCATCCTGGATGGGTTTATTTTTTTGGGATCTAAAAAGAACAATGATTTATCCAGACAAAGTCCTTCCGCAGTCTTTAAAATCGTACTGGCCACTGGTCTCCAGCTTAAGTTCTCTGGCCCAGTGAGAAATCGCTGTATGAATTGTAGTTGAAAAGCTGCAGTCCTACTTTGCAAATGTACAGGTCCTTGCCCTCCTTCTTCTTTAGGTAAATACAATACATTGTGAGATATCCAATGCATTTTCTCCCAAAAAATATCTATTAAAAGAGACTGAATTTTGCAAGCAACCATGCAGGTGGATCAATACAAGCCAGTCGGTGCCATAAAGAAGAGGCCACCAAATTATTAATAATTAGAGTGCGTCCTCTATATGATCAGTTATTCCCTCCCAGTTTTTTTTAACAATCGTGTCATCTCCTAAAAACACTCCTAAATATCTTAAACCATCTTTTTTCCAAATTAACCCATTTGGGAGTATTGGTATCGCTCTTTCCCACTTTCCTACTAACACTGCTTCGCTTTTACCCCAGTTAATTCTTGCTAAAGAAATAGTTTCAAAGTCTCTCAATGTTTTTAATAAGTCCACATCATTTTGTTTATTAAGTATTATGATAACGTCATCAGCATATTCTGATAAACAGAAAGTGCTTGTACAGGCTTGTAAAGATACCCCTTCTAAAACTATTACCAACATGTAAAGTATCCCTGACAGAGAACACACCTACAGTGCATCCGGAAAGTATTCACAGCACTTCATTTTTTCCACATTTTGTTGTGTTACAGCCTTATTCCAAAATGGATTAAAATTCATTATTTTCCTCAAAATTCTACAAACAATACCCCATAATGACAACGTGAAAGAAGTTTGTTTGAAATCTTTGCAAATTTATTAAAAATAAAAAACAACAACAAAAAACAAAAAAAATCACATGTACATAAGTTTCACAGCCTTTGCTCAATAGTTTGTTGAAGCACCTTTGGCACCAATTACAGCCTCAAGTCTTTTTGAGTATGATGCTACAAGCTTGGCACACCTATTTTTGGGCAGTTTCTCCCATTCTTCTTTGCAGGACCTCTCAAGCTCCATCAGGTTAGATGGGGAGCGTCGGTGCACAGCCGTTTTCAGATCTCTCCAGAGATGTTCAATCGGGTTCAAGTCTGGGCTCTGGCTGGGCCACTCAAGGACATTCACAGAGTTGTCCCAGAGCCACTCCTTTGTTATCTTGGCTGTGTGCTTAGGGTCGTTGTCCTGTTGGAAGATGAACCTTCGCCCCAGTCTGAGGTCCAGAGCACTCTGGAGCAGGTTTTTGTCAAGGATGTCTCTGTACATTGCTGCATTCATCTTTCCCTCGATCCTGACTAGTCTCCTAGTTCCTGCCGCTGAAAAACATCCCCACAGCATGATGCTGCCACCACCATGCTTCACTGTAGGGATGGTATTGGCCAGGTGATGAGCGATGCCTGGTGTCCTCCAGACATGACGCTTGCCATTCAGGCCAAAGAGTTCAATCTTTGTTTCTCATGGTCTGAGAGTCCTTAAGGTGCCTTTTGGCAAACTCCAGGTGGGCTGTCATGTGCCTTTTACTGAGGAGTGGCTTCCATCTGGCCACTCTACCATACAGGCAGAGATGGTTGTTCTTCTGGAAGGTTCTCCTCTCTCCACAGAGAAGCTCTGTCAGAGTGACCATCGGGTTCTTGGTCACCTCCCTGACTAAGGCCCTTCTCCCCTGATCGCTCAGTTTGGCCGGGCGGCCAGCTCTAGGAAGAGTCCTGGTGATTCCAAACTTCTTCCATATATGGATGATGGAGGCCACTGTGCTCATCGGGACCTTCAATGCTGCAGAAATTTTTCTGTACCCTTCCCCAGATCTGTGCCTCGATACAATCCTGTCTTGGAGGTCTACAGACAATTCCTTGGACTTCATGGCTTGGTTTGTGCTCTGACATGCACTGTTAACTTTGGGACCTTATATAGACAGGTGTGTGCCTTTCCAAATCACGTCCAATCAACTGAATTTACCACAGGTGGACTCCAATCAAGTTGTAGAAACATCTCAAGGATGATCAGTGGAAACAGGATGCACCTGAGCTCAATTTTGAGTGTCATGGCAAAGGCTGTGAATCCTTATGTACATGTGATTTATTTCGTTTTTTATTTTTAATAAATTTGCAAAGATTTCAAACAAACTTCTTTCACGTTGTCATTATGGGGTATTGTTTGTAGAATTTTGAGGAAAATAATGAATTTAATCCATTTTGGAATAAGGCTGTAACATAACAAAATGTGGAAAAAGTGAAGCGCTGTGAATACTTTCCGGATGCACTGTACCCCACGACATACTTTAAAAGGAGCACATAAGCCACCATTAATTTTCAGTAAACTCTCAAAGTCACTGTATAAAATTTTAATATAAACTATAAAATCAAAACTAAGACCAAATGCTTGTAAAGTTTTCCACAGATAGTCATGTTCTACACGATCAAACGCTTTCTCCTGTTCTAAGGAAATCAAACCCATATCTACACCCATCATTTTAGAAATATCAAATAAATCTCATATCAAATGGATGTTATCAAAAATTGATCTTCCAGGTACACAGTAGGACTGGCCAGAGTGAATTACTTCCTCCAAAACCCTTCCTAGTCTGGTAGCTAACACGTTTGAGAGCAATTTATAGTCACAGCACAATAAAGATACAGGTCGCCAGTTCTTTATGTCTCTCACATCACCTTTTTTTGGCAAAAGGGTAAGGACTGCTCTTCTACAGCTCAGTAGCAGAAGTCCTCCGACTAGACTGTCACTGAGAATTGCCCACAGATCCCCCCCATCACAGGCCTAAAGGCTTTATAGAACTCAACTGGGATTCTGTCTATCCCAGGAGCCTTGCCATTCTCCATACTTTGGAGAGCTTCATGCAGTTCTCCCAGGCCTATGGCTTTCTTGAGTGCTGCATTAGAGTCTTCAGAGATCTTTGGCAGCTCTCCAAAAAAAAATAAAACTCTTCAACAACCCGATCTTCCTTGTGCTCACAACTATAAAGATTTTCATAAAAACTGATTGCTCTTTTCCGAATTTCAATAGGATCTGATACAAGAGCACCGGTCTCAGAAAATAAAGAATGTATAAAGCATTTCTGACCATTCTTTTTTTATAGACTAAAAAAGAATTTTGACCGCACATCCATCTGGTCTATATCTTTAAACCGTGATCGAACTAGTGCCCCCTGTGCTTTCACCCTTTGTATGTCAGACAAAACAGATTTTTTAAAAAAGGGATTCAATATGTGTTTGATTTCCACTAGACTGTGCCACTTCTTGGAATTTGAGAATTTCATCTTCTAAAACTTTTATAGATTTAATCATATCTTTTGTGACATTGTGAGTGTACTGTTGACATAATTGCTTAATTTGTGTTTTACCAAACTCCCACCATTTTTGCAAAGACTGAAACTGAGCTTTTTCATTCCTAACATTTTCCCAATTTTTTATTTTTTTATGTATCTTTTTAATGTAAATTTGCATTAAAATGCCAATAAGCACTTTTTGGCTTCACAGAGTTTAAAATTACTGTACATATGACAAGACTGTGATCTGAGAACCCAACTGGGGTTATGAAACATTTCTTAAAAAAACTAAGATGATGTTTAAAACTATAAAATCTATCTAGTCTTACTAATGACAATATGCTCTCATGGGCATGTGCCCATGTGTACTGCCTTAAATTCCCATTTAAACTCCTCCATATATCACAAAAATCATTTGTTTCAATCAACTGAAGGAGTCCTTTTCGAGAAAGCAAATGTGGTTCTACATGATTTCTGTCCATATTATATTCGACACAATTAAAGTCTCCAGCAAGAAATAAATGCTCCTCACCATTACATTTATCCAAAGTTACACACAGAGTATCTAAAAACACAATTCTTTCTGCTGGTAGGGTTGGGGCATACACACAAATAAAAACAAAGATATGGTTCTCAAACTGGGCTCGAATCTTTAGCAGTCTACCTTCCACAACCTCTTCCATCTCACAAGAGATAGGAATAAAACTACTTGCAAATAAAATGGCAACACCTCCACTAAGTGAGGTTTTATGACTTAAAAAAGAGAGACCTTTAAATTCTTTAGCCCATTCAATAGCATTTGTTATATCACTGTGTGTTTCCTGCAAAAAATAAAACATCAAGTTGCTTTTGATTCATGATTGCATATATTGCTGTACGTTTTATACAGTCTCTAGCTCCATTTACATTCAAGGATGCAATACGAACGTCACCCATGTGAAAGTAAAAAACTAAACCATAAAGAAAAGAGCAGCCAATAAGGGCCAACAAATTAAGCCAGTTTACTGCCATCAATTATTCAGTTATTGTTGGAGTTTTTGGTCACACATTTTTTCAAACGATATACCTCCCTGTTTGTGAAACATCCCTCACTCATTAAAGTTCTAGTATTTTCCACAAAGCATTTGATGTCTGGAAAATAATCAACAACCTCTACCCCCCTCAGATTTTTTGTCAGTTTTAAAAACTTCTTGATTTCCTCAGTATTATAATCTTGACATGTCCATACATTCTGGGAACAACTTGAAGCACCAGAATCAGAAAAATCACTCTCATTGCCGATATCATCAACATCAGACTCCTTTTCATTTTCTGTTTTTCTAGCTTGTTTTGATTCTGAAACCTTGTCATTCTTTTTCCACTTTAAATGGCCTGATCTATATCCATCATTAAATTATCAGATTGACATTCTCTGAAGGAGACTTTGTGTCAGACATTACACTGACATGTGAAAAATCCATGTTCTCATCAGGTTTGTTAAACTTGGACTCATCTCTGACAATTAAAGGGATAACTAACTCATTCTCCCCATTATTTTCAACTATGGCCTGATTCGCCTCTTCTGTCTGTGAATGAGGCATTACATCCTTTGAGCCACTAGTGGATGGCCTGGGTTCAGTTTGGGTTGGTTCAGGAACATTATCTGTTCCTCCATCCCTGACTTGCACACCATTTTCACCTGAGACATCTTGTTGCATGTTTGTACCATTATTATCTGGACAAGCATGAACTAAATGCCCAGTTTTGGGCTGTCATGCTTCCCAGTGATACACTGGCTGCCGACCACCAAAAACTCCTCAAGGGAAACTTGTGTCACTACTCGATACACCACAGATAACAAAACTCAAAAAAAAAAGAAAAGAAATAGAAAATAATTGAAATAGAAAGTAATTGTTTTTGTCACAGCGGGCATAAACAACTTGCACTCACCACATGCTCCTCACACTCACTCAACAGACGCTCATGCATGCGCAGAGAGAGAGAGAGAGAGAGAGAGAGAGAGAGAGAGGAGAGAGAGAAGAACTTGCTTGCCTGCTCCCGGACATGCTGTTGCCCAGTCCTCAACCACTCCTCCACCCTTTGGCAGACACCAGTTCGCTCCTCCCTCAGGGGCCAGCAGCGACCCCTCTGTCCCCAGGCAGACGGCCGTGGCTGCTCCTCTGGTGGATGGCAGCAGCGAGGACTCCGCGACTGTGCATCCCTCCTCCTTCCCAGGTTTCGGCACCACTGTAACAGTAAATTCTAAAGACTGTTGTGTGTTGGCAAGGAGAAGGCAGGAACCGGATGAACAATCAACATAAACTTTTAATGCATAAATGAACTTAAAACAACATAAAACATAATGACACAGACACACATGCAATGCGGCCACATGCATCTCTCTCTCTCAAACCGGCGTCTCCAGCTGCCTCTTATCTCGCTCTCCCACTGATCAGCTGATTCAGCGCTGGCCATGCTCCATCATGGCCTGGCCATGCCCTCCTCCTCGTCACACTCCTCCCCCGCCCGATTCAGGCTGGGGCGCCACCGGTCTGACTAACTCCCCCCACCCATCTCCAGGGGGGAGATACTGCCCTTATGGCCGATCTGTCAGCCGGTGGCCCTCCCCGCCTCCTGTTAACCTGGGAGGAGAGACGAGGGGAGGCATGAGGAGAGGGAAAGGGTGAGCAGAGGCACACAGAGAGAGAGGAGAGAGAGAAGAATTTGCTCACCAGCTCCCAGACGCACTGTCGCCCGGTTCTCAACCGCTCCTTCGTCCTCTGGCGGATGCCAGCACGCTCCTCCCCTGGCAAATGGCAGCGAATCCTCCGGCCCCTGGCAGATGGAACTGCTCCTCCCCTTCTCAGCAGATGGCTGTGTTTCCTCCGGCTCTCGGCGGCCAGCAGCGACCCCTCCGACCCCAGGCAGACAGCCGTGGCTGCTCCCCTGGTGGATGGCAGCGGCGAGGACTCCGCGACAGCACATCCCTCCTCCTTCCCAGGTTTCGGCACCATTGTAACAGTTAAAGGTCAGGCAAGAAGGAGGCGGGAACAGGCTGAACAATCAACATAAACTTTTAATGCATAAATGAACTTAAAACAATATAAAATATAAGGACCGGCATCTCCAGCTGCCCCTTATCTCACTTTTCCTCAGATCAGCTGATTCAGCACCAGCCATGCTCCATCACGGCCTGGCTACACCCTCCTCCTCATCACACTATTCAATGACAATATAAAGGTATGTACATCGTAAATATCGTGGTGATTTAATTGCACCATTTCTTTGGCCATTAAGCTTCCTACATAGGGTGTCATTAAACTATTTTTGCTATATTTTCTTGTCTTGCGACTTGAAAATGTGAGAGCTTTAAGACAGAGATGTTTTGATAGCAGCTTTGAATTAAACTTTAGTAAAAAGTAAAATCGCCATTTGAGTTCATAAATTCTATTCATTTACATGAATCAGTTCAACATGATCACATGGGAATTCGCTGAAAACACATCTGTTTGCGAGCACTTACAGGAATAGTTCATCCAAAAATTAAAATTATCTCATAATTTACTCACCCATATGCCATCCCGAATGTGTATGACTTTGTTTCATCAACAGAACACAAACGAAGATTTTTAGAAGAATTTCTTTTGGTCCATTTAATTCAAGTGAATGGGTGCCAAACTTTTGAATCTCCAAAAATCACATAGGTCAGCATAAAAGGAATCCATATGACTCCAGTGGTTAAATCAATGCCTTCAGAAGCAATTTGATAGGTGTGGGTGTGAAACAGATCAACATTTAAGTCAATTTTTACTAAATATTCTCCTCTCTGCCCAGTCAATCTCCACTTTAACTGATTCTCTATGGGGTTCAGGTCTGGTGAGTTTGCTAGCCAGTCAAGCACACCAACACCATGGTCATTTAACCAACTTTTGGTGCTTTTGGCAGTGTGGGCAGGTGCCAAATCCTGCTGGAAAATGAAATCAGCATCTTTAAAAAGCTGGTCAGCAGAAGGAAGCATCTTGGTAAACGGGTGCAGTGACTTTGGTTTTCAAAAAACACAATGGACCAACACCAGCAGATGACATTGCACCCCAAATCATCACAGACTGTGGAAACTTAACACTGGACTTCAAGCAACTTGGGCTATGAGCTTCTCCATCCTTCCTCCAGACTCTAGGACCTTGGTTTCCAAATGAAATACAAAACTTGCTCTCATCTGAAAAGAGGACTTTGGACCACTGGGCAACAGTCCAGTTCTTCTTCTCCTTAGCCCAGGTAAGACGCCTCTGACGTTGTCTGTGGTTCAGGAGTGGCTTAACAAGAGGAATATGACAACTGTAGCCAAATTCCTTGACACGTCTGTGTGTGGTGGCTCTTGATGCCTTGACCCCAGCCTCAGTCCATTCCTTGTGAAGTTCACCCAAATTCTTGAATCGATTTTGCTTGACAATCCTCATAAGGGTGCGGTTCTCTCGGTTGGTTGTGCGTCTTTTTCTTCCACACTTTTTCCTTCCACTCAACTTTCTGTTAACATGCTTGGAAACAGCACTCTGTGAACAGCCAGCTTCTTTGGCAATGAATGTTTGTGGCTTACCCTCCTTGTGAAGGGTGTCAATGATTGTCTTCTGGACAACTGTCAGATCAGCAGTCTTCCCCATGATTGTGTAGCCTAGTGAACCAAACTGAGAGACCATTTTGAAGGCTCAGGAAACCTTTGCAGGTGTTTTGAGTTGATTAGCTGATTGGCATGTCACCATATTCTAATTTGTTGAGATAGTGAATTGGTGGGTTTTTGTTAAATGTGAGCCAAAATCATCACAATTAAAAGAACCAGAGACTTAAACTACTTCAGTGTGTGCACTGAATTTATTTAATACACGAGTTTCACAATTTGAGTTGAATTACTGAAATAAATGAACTTTTCCATGACATTCTAATTTATTGAGATGCACCTGTATATCGGCCACCATATCTGTAATCGGTGAATTTTCCCCCTCTAAAATCAGTATCGGTCTCAAAAATGCCATATCAGTCGGGCTCTACTAGCTTCTACACTACTCCAGCTACTTTGAGAATTTGGCAGTGAGATACTGCAGAATTGTTGACTTTTGCATGACAAATTGCTTGTTATGTTTCTCATTTGTAAGTCGCTTTGGATAAAAGCGTCTGCAAAATGACTAAATGTAGTCGACATGTTGATACCGAATGTCCCAGTACCCTGAGTTACTACCTTTTCCTGTAGTGCTACTTGTTGCATGTTGCGTCAGCAGCCTTAGAGACACAGGTTCTGGTCCCATGGAATAGAAAATAATGGTGTTCACATAATCAGAGATCAGTCTGAATCAGTTCAAACTGTTCATTACATTGAATTGATTCATAACTCTGATTCAGTGATTCTTTTAAGTAATTTTAAGTAATTTAAATCATGTTAAAATGTTTTAGCAAAAACATTTTGTAGGTAATTTAAATATTGGTTTTTATTAGTATGTATTGTTATGTAAATTATTAAATATCATCCTTGTGTTAATTTAGTGAAAAACAGTTTGAAAATCATGCCATGGCCTCTTTTTTACTTTCTTTCTTTTTTTTTTTTTTTTTTTAAATGATTGTTACTCTAAATAAAAAAATTCAGAGCATAAATATCATGATATACTGTATATAGTGATGCACCGAAATGAAAACACTTGCCCGAAACTGAACATTCTGGGCTGAAAACCGAAAACTGAACATTATTATTTTAAATTAGACTTTGTAATAATTCAATTCTAAATGTTATTATTAAAAAACTATTTTTCTATGACTGCGCATTTCATTATAAAATAGAATGGACAGAAAATAACTATTTTTATTTTTTTTATCCTATTAAGAAACCTTTATTGTTAACTACTCTACTGGATAATGCAGCAGCAAAATTAACAGAAATTCCAGTGAAAATCTTCAGTGAACATGAAGCCAGTTTTATATACATACACATATATACACACCGATCAGCCACAACATTAAAACCACCTGCCTAATATTGTGTAGGTCCCCCATGTGCCACCAAAACAGCACCAGCCCGCATCTCAGAATAGCATTCTAAAATGCTGTTATTCTCACCACAATTGTACAGAGCGGTTATCTGAGTTACCGTAGACTTTGTCAGTTTGAACCAGTCTGGCCATTCTCTGTTGACCTCTCTCACCAATAAAATGTTATTATTGGCAACATTCTGAGTAAATTCTAAAGACTGTTGTGTGTGAAAATCCCAGGACATCAGCAGTTACAGAAATACTCAAACCAGCCCATCTGGCACCAACAATAATCCTTGCAATTATCTAATCAGCCAATCGTGTGGAAGCAGTGCAGTGTGATCTCAGTGATTTGGACCTTGGCATGATTGTTGGTGCCATTCTGGGGATGTGGACTTTAATGTTCAACATAAACAATGCTTTTTCTCCATGTGAGTGTTTCTGTTACCGGATTTTAAAGTAACGGTTTCTGTACAAATTTTATGCCAAGATTTCCTGCCTTTTTTCACCTTTGGCCGAAAACCGATAATAGAATTTTATGCAATTTTCAGATGAAAATTTTCAGTGGTCAAAATTTCAGTGCATTTCTAACTATATATATTGGAAATTATTAAAAGGCTGAACAGTATTTATATATATATTTCTTAGCTATATCGCCCAGCCCTACCTCTCTACATCAGAGAGAAGCTGATGCCAGTATGCTAGAGTAGAGCCTCTCATTTCTGCTTGAGTAATTTTTCCAGCACATTCAAAATCCATGGCAGCTAACAGTGTGTGAGAAACAGCCAGTGTTTCCATAATACCATGACAGCACAGAACCAATCTTGTCACACTTTGCATGCACACATGAGACTGACAGATTAATAAATGGACTAAAAGATTTGGAACAGCTTTGTATTTCAATGCATTTGATGGTGAGCGCCAATCAATCAAACTATTCTGTGTTTTTTGCTCATATTTGCTCTAGCACATTATTATTGCCCAAGATCTAGTTTTTTAGGGCCTATTCTTCTCTTCCAGTATGACACAGTGCATAGAATCGAGGGCTCAATTAACTGAATAGCAGTTTTTGTGTGCTTCAACTGAGGAACTGCTGATCAATAAACACAACATGTCTATAATGAGCTGGCCACTGCGTGACATTCAGTGCCCCCATCCAGTGCATTCCTTGGGGCAGGGGAGAATGAATGTGTGGAGGGCAAAAAGAGCTTTCCTTTGCATTGCAGTCATCATCTCGGTATCACTAGAGGTGTTTGATAGCAAGGGTTTTGAGGTTCAGCCTTGAGAACATCTTTGTTAATGTTTCTGTTTGCCTTTGTACCTTTGTAGTCAAGATGTTGGTTACAAATATCTAAAACATACCATACTGTATAAGGCACACTTTTCATAAGGGGTGGGGCTATCCAGTGCATTAGATAGCAGATTCCTTGGGCTTCCTTGTATTAGTCATCATCCCTGATCATTAGAGGTGTTTGATAGCAAGCGTTTTGATATTTGGCCTTGAGAACGTCTCGTTTAACATCAAGACTGAACTGAGGCAAAGGATTAGATGATTACACCCTCAAGCTTCATTATTGACACTGTAGCCATGATAAGCACTGTTTATTTTGTTTGAAACACCCACTCTTTTATTTAGAGACTTCTGCTCTGAGCATCCTGAACACAGCTTATCTGGGACCAAGCAGATATTTGCCATTGTGTGTAAGGCAATGTTTGAGGTCACGCTGAGATCAGTTGGAGCTTTTTTCATATTATCTGCTTTAGTAGTGTACTCCCAGGGAACATGATCTCTACAAAACTAAACTACAGATAGTCTGCACAGTCAACCACCTCCACATTTTCTGGCCTGCTTTTCACCCCAAGTTGTGCCACTGGGATCGGTCTAGGCCTCCAGGATGAAGTTGGTCACGGGATAGGTTCATGGGGTGGAGCATCAAATTTTGCCAGGTTGTTCAGTCTTTCCTGAGACATTTCTGTTCTCAGGTAGTTTAAAAAAAAATCTTAAAGTGCTAACTTATATTTATACAGGGTCCAAAATTAACTTAAAACTAGAAATTTGTATTCTTACGTATTTCCAGATTCGATTTGATTCTGATTCACAAGCTCTCGATTTAATTATAATTTTAATTGTATTTTATATGGATTCATATGGGTAGATTTTGGTTACAATATCCATTTAACTTAAATTTAAAGAAATTATTTCTCAGCTCATGTTGTTAATTATGAAGGGATCTTCTAAACTTATATGTAACCCTTCTAGGTACAATTTGAAAATATAAATTTTAAAAATTATATTTTGTCAGTTTTTCATCATATTGGTCGCATTTTAGCTTTTGAAAAATTGTCAAATTCATTATATTCCATCAATAAATGTCTTGAAACTGCATTTATTATTTTGCATATATATTTGTTACATGTCTATTGTTTACATGCATTTACATTACATGTCTCTTTAAACAGACAATGGCATCTGAGCGCAATGACAGGTGATTTTGTTCCTCACATATTCTTTTAGTAGATTAATGTGAGGAACATTTCACATTTATCTCATGGCATTCTGGAGAAAAATAACATTTAGGCATCACAGATAAACATCTGATGGTAAATTTTGCACAGAAGTAAAATATGTTTAGACAGTAGATGTGTGAGTAGCGGCAGATGTTGACAGTTTGATTTGAATTGTGAATGTCACTTTATTAAGCAAGCATCTGATTGTTGTTCACTGTTTAATGAAGAGCATGTATTGATGCAGTTGCTAATAATGTTACCTACCACTGGGCAGGGTTGGGAGGGTTACTTTTGAAATGTATTCCACTACAGATTACAGAATACATGCTGTAAAATGTCATTTGTAACATATTCCGTTAGATTACTCAAGGTCAGTAACGTATTCTAAATACTTTGGATTACTTCTTCAACTCTGGTAGATTTTTTCACTTGTTTTGACCATAAAAACTCTGCCAGTACAGTAAGACAAAATACACGTTAAAAATATATTATCTGAAAATATCTTATGCAGTGTTGTTTCTAAAATAAGATAAATCAAATTGATCTGGTTTTAAGTATTTTTACAGGAAAACAATACAAAAATTATTATCAGGAATATGATTTTTGCCCTAATATCAAAGGTCTTACTAGAAAAATGATGATCCAACGTGAATTGTCTTGATAAAAAAATATGATCGAGCCTAGTAAAATGGCTAGAAATAGCATTTTAGCTTAGCGTAAAGTTGACAATTTACACTAGGTTTATTTCTATTTCTTCTGCTCCAAACTTACTTCTCTGTCTGCTTGTATGAATGTAACACATCATAAGAAAGTGTTTCACCGCTGTTCATTTGCACTTTGGATCACATAATTTATATGTATAAATATTTTCCATCTGAAAGCACTAAATATTAAATGAAACAAATGACAATAAAATGCAAAGTAATCTCTTCAATAATCAAAATACTTTTGGAATGTAACTATATTCTAATTAGCAATGATTTAAATTGTAACTGTAGTGGAATACAGTTACTTATATTTTGTATTTTAAATATGTAATCCCGTTACTCCCCAACCCTGCCACTGGGTGAATATTTCTGTTTTATTTTCTTGCCAAAAGCAATTTTGTTCTCGCATTTGGAACGTGCCAGTTGTTAATTTTGGACTATATTGTCATGGATATCAAACAAATATTCACCTAAGCAGCTACATTTACAGGTATGGCTGTAAATAACTCATAAATTGTCTGCTATTTCCCGCTCTTTCTCTGTTCCTTTTTCTTTTGAATGTCAGATTTTGTATTCATTTCTGTAGATACATTAACTGAGCAATGTACATCATGACGTGTACTCAGTTTGGACCGCGCACTGCTGATGGACCTGACCACTTTTGCTTTTGTTTAGGGGGGTGGGGGTCGCTAACATGGGAGGAGAAAAGGCAGATTATAGGGGAATCCCACATTTTTACAGGTGGCAAACATAGTCTTGCAACATTTTATTCCAACCAATAGCATGTTATTACTATATATATATATAAAAAACAAATAATAATATAATGGAATATCAATGAAGCCTTTCTGTGGTTCCCCCTCCAGTGAGGGCCCATTACTCAGGTCCATCATTACCCACGGTCCGATGGCCCTATGCATGACTAAGCTCAAAGCTGTATGATTCTGAGCCAAATTGATCACACAGGGTAAACCATATACTAACTACATGAAAACTTACTCTTTTGGATTTAGTTTAGTGGATTTGCTAAAAGTGCTTAAAGGGATAGTTCACCCATAAATGGGAATTCTGTTGAGAAAAGTGAATGGTGACCGTGGTTAAAATTCTGGCTAGAATCTTTGTGTTCAGTGGAAGAAAGAATGTCTGTGGGTTTGGAACAATGTGAGGGTGAGTAAATCACGTCAAAAGTTTAATTTTTGGGTGAAATCACAAAAATGTCTCACATTGTGCTCACTTTTTATTGATTTCAATATGAACTCCTCCACATTATCTGAGCTATGCTATCCACATTCTTCTTATATCTCTTTACTCTTACTGCATGTCAACAATTGTCTCCTTTGTTTCTATTTTTATGTTTCCTAAGGATTTTTTGGAAAAACATTGAAGACAAAGTTGAGACTACAATACAACATAGTTCCAATAAGTCTCATGACATATGACAAAGAAGTCTCTGAGTGATACGATATTCCTCGCATTCATTACAGAGCATGCAGCATTTTTGTGAAAACTCCTATCAGACTATACCCTGAAGCCGACTGATAAATAATATTGCAAGGAGGAAACATATTATGTTTGCTGAGAAGATCATTACCTGGCATTAAAAAGTGGTTGTTATTATTGTGATTGTTGCAAATAAATGATTGCTGTAAATATCATATAACTTTATGTGAAGTGTCTAATTTGTCTTCATCCCTGAATCCACAATATATACAGGTACATCTCAATAAATTAGAATGTTGTGGAAAAGTTCATTTATTTCAGTAATTCAACTCAAATTGTGAAACTCATGTATTAAATAAATTCAATGCACACAGACTGAAGTAGTTTAAGTCTTTGGTTCTTTTAATTGTGATGATTTTGCTCACATTTAACAAAAACCCACCAATTCACTATCTCAAAAAATTAGAATATGGTGACATGCCAATCAGCTAATCAACTCAAAACACCTGCAAAGGTTTCCTGAGCCTTCAAAATGGTCTCTCAGTTTGGTTCACTAGGCTACACAATCATGGGGAAGACTGCTGATCTGACAGTTGTCCAGAAGAAAATCACTGACCCTTCACAAGGAGGGTAAGCCACAAACATTCATTGCCAAAGAAGCTGGCTGTTCACAGAGTGCTGTATCCAAGCATGTTAACAGAAAGTTGAGTGGAAGGAAAAAGTGTGGAAGAAAAAGATGCAAAACCAACCGAGAGAACCGCAGCCTTATGATTGTCAAGCAAAATCGATTCAAGAATTTGGGTGAACTTCACAAGGAATGGACTGAGGCTGGGGTCAAGGCATCAAGAGCCACCACACACAGACGTGTCAAGGAATTTGGCTACAGTTGTTGTATTCCTCTTGTTAAGCCACTCCTGAACCACAGACAACATCAGAGGCGTCTTACCTGGGCTAAGGAGAAGAAGAACTGGACTGTTGCCCAGTGGTCCAAAGTCCTCTTTTCAGATGAGAGCAAGTTTTGTATTTCATTTGGAAATCAAGGTCCTAGAGTCTGGAGGAAGGGTGGAGAAGCTCATAGCCCAAGTTGCTTGAAGTCCACTGTTAAGTTTCCACAGTCTGTGATGATTTGGGGTGCAATGTCATCTGCTGGTGTTGGTCCATTGTGTTTTTTGAAAACCAAAGTCACTGCACCCATTTACCAAGAAATTTTGGAGCACTTCATGCTTCCTTCTGCTGACCAGCTTTTTAAAGATGCTGATTTCATTTTCCAGCAGGATTTGGCACCTGCCGACACTGCCAAAAGCTCCAAAAGTTGGTTAAATGACCATGGTGTTGGTGTGCTTGACTGGCCAGCAAACTCACCAGACCTGAACCCCATAGAGAATCTATGGGGTATTGTCAAGAGGAAAATGAGAAACGAGAGACCAAAAAATGCAGATGAGCTGAAGGTCACTGTCAAAGAAACCTGGGCTTCCATACCACCACAGCAGTGCCACAAACTGATCACCTCCATGCCACGCCGAATTGAGGCAGTAATTAAAGCAAAAGGAGCCCCTACCAAGTATTGAGTACATATACAGTAAATGAACATACTTTCCATAAGGCCAACAATTCACTAAAAATGTTTTTTTTATTGGTCTTATGATGTATTCTAATTTTTTGAGATAGTGAATTGGTGGGTTTTTGTTAAATGTGAACCAAAATCATCACAATTAAAAGAACCAAAGACTTAAACTACTTCAGTCTGTGTGCATTGAATTTATTTAATACATGAGTTTCACAATTTGAGTTGAATTACTGAAATAAATGAACTTTTCCACGACATTCTAATTTATTGAGATGCACCTGTATATATATATATATATATATATATTTTTTTTATTTATTTTTTTTAAACCATATGACTCAGTGCTCCCGTTTCTCCCTGTCTAAGTTCTTTTTTAGCACATTGAACGAGAGGAACAAATGCAATGCCTTTTTGACAAGGATGTTTAACCCAGAATAAAAGCAGCATGGTATCTTCCTGTATGGAATCAGGCTCTCAGTGTGAGCTCAGTGCCCGGGTGCTCAATTTTTAGAGTGACTAATGGCACATCGAAATGTTGCGATGACATCAGAATGGTCTCCAAGATGTCTGTATACTGCTTTTCTCTGTGACCTCACATATTCCTCACCTTTAAGTGCTGTAAAAGTACATGAGACATCGAATTGTCAGGGAAAAGAATGCCACTTAGGCCTGAGAGATGATCCATCCACTTTTAGCCTAATGATTTGCTAAGGACCCAAGCTATTGATCATTTTGGCATGAAGTAAATGCACTGGAAATAATGAATGACAGCAGGTGTTCATATTTTTGTAATTGATTGCCCCATAATTGGACAAATTATAAAGCTCACGTGACATTTTTCAGAAAGTTACTGCTTCACAAGAAAAAAAAAAAAAAAAGAGTTATTTTTTAATATGAAACACAGGTACAGCACTTTTCAATTAATATGGCCCAGCATGGTAATTCTGCATGCCAGAGTCAGTTATGTCGCTGTCTGTGTACGTATTTTTAAAGTTATTATGTTCACACTTATCTGGTCAGTGGATAATTACTGTTGTTTTCCATTTGGCTCATGCAGTCTTTTCTGTCTTCTCTATTCCTACAGATATTTCTGAGGCTGTGTGGCATCATGGACAACAAACTGGTTCAATGAGCCAAAGTTTAATCTCACCCTGAGCTGTCAGTCTCAATGGTTCTGCAAACATCTGAGAATATTACCAGATCAACAATAAGAGGCTACTGATCCAGCACTCCAACAAAAGAAAAGGTGCAAAGGAGAAATAAAGTTCAGCCTCTCTCTTTTCTGCACATACTTCTGTCATTTACAGCCATGATATCAAAATTCTTACAGAACTGTTCGTCATTGGTCCTGCTGTTTCCTCTTCTCCAATTATTGCAGTTGGACATGCTCAACGCTGCCCCCTCTGGCCCGGAGTCTGACACTTGCTCTACCCTGGTCCAGAGTCGTTTCTTTGGTTTCTTTCTCTCATCCTCTGTATTTACCAGCACACCCTGCTCCTGGACCCTGCAGAACCCCGACCCACGGCGCTACACCATATTTATCAAGGTCACAAAGCCAACCAGAGACTGCATTCCCAGACAACACCGGACTTTCCAGTTCGACTCCTTCTTGGAAACAACACGAACCTTCCTTGGAATGGAGAGCTTCGATGAGATAGTGAAGCTGTGTGATGCCTCCACTCATGTTGCCTTCATGGAGGCAGGAAAACAATTCTTGCAGATCCGGAAAGGGCTGCCCAGAGCAGGCGCCGGGCCCAGGAATGGGGAAGGGGAGTTTAAGGTTGAATATCTTGTGGTTGGGAAGCGTAATCCAAGCATGGCTGCCTGTCAAATGCTGTGCCAGTGGTTGGAGGACTGCCTCACCTACAGTACCTCCAACCGGCCTTGTGGAATCATGCAGACACCATGCCAATGCTGGGACCAGCCTCCATCTGACAAAGAGACTAATGGATGCTACAGAGATGGAATCTACTTGGAGAACTGCATCCCTGTAGTGAAAGAGGGAATGGCAGATATTGACACAAGTGGTGAGCAGCCAGTTTTTTGTTTTGTTGTAACTTAGAATCTTGTTCTAACACTGTGAGATAGTTAGCGTGTAATAGTAGCAAAGCAATAGAGCAAACATTGCCTGCCCACTTTTTCATCCATCTTGGTTCCAAGTACAGTATTAGTCCCATTATTTTTTTTCCATTTGGTTTGAGGTTAGGGTTAGGTTAGGGTTAGACTGATGGCTTGAGCAGAAGCATGTACCATTGATTAAAAACCTCAGCGCTTACAGTCTGTATTTAAAGTTATCGTTAAAATATAAAAGTGTCTATGAATGTGATTTTTACTTCAGAACCAGACTGTTGTCTATTATAGAACAAGAACAAGAGTTCAGAGAGAACTGATGGAGGTTAAAAAAGAGAAAGAGAGGAGTGTTAGGTTTCAGCTGATGTGTCCAAGCTGGGTGACCTTGGGTTCTGGCGCCATGCTTGATCCTGTGAGGGTTCAGATAGGGATATTGGATCGGCCCGTGGGAGACTTGATGCGGCAGACATGCTCAGGAATTGACATGGGATAGCAGTGATGTTGCACTCTGAGATTGATTATTAGGAAGGGAAAGAGGCCGGTTACTGAGTTAAGTGCTATGATGTGATCTCTTATCAAAGAGTGGATGTGGTAAAGAAACTCAACCCCTAGAAGAGGCTGAAGCCATGGGAGTGGAAGATCACTCACTCAATCGCACTGTGTGACTTTCTACTCTTTATTCTCCACTTCAATCTCTGTTTTTTCATCTGCTTGTTAAAAATTCCACAGGGTAATGGACCTTCATAGTTCAAAGTGTCCGAAACTCTCTAAAAAAGAGATAATATGTGTGATCAGTATACAGTAGAACCAGAAGATAAAGAGTTAGACAAGCAAGGCAGATGGATAGATGGACAGAGGGCATGACAAATAGAAAACATCCAATTCAGTAGATTAATTGTGATCTCGGGAGGCGAGCCAGGAATGTCTGGCTGGGTCATCAGACGGAGCCACGGCAGGATGGCAAATGAAAGATGACTTTTGAAGGATAGGCCCTGTATCATTATCATGTTGCTCTCTTGGACCTATCACTCCATGGATGTCCCCAGCGCATTATTAATTATAGGCTGTCCAGTTTACGTGTGGCCCATGTGGAGATGTGCCTCCATATACAACCCCACCCCCACTTCCTTTCTGCTTTCTTGGAGGGACAGTGGTGAGTGAAAATGATGAGATAGTGGGACACATAAGAGGGTAGGTGTGCGTTCCATTTTAAAATGCTAAAGGCGTGTCTATTGTGTCAGTGTGACTCATCGCTCAGAGGTGGAAGAAGAGTGGAAGTAAGAAAGAATGAGAGAGGCTGTGTCTGAAACCTGAAAAGAGCTGCCTTTTCAGGTAGTATATGGAGGCACATTCGAACCCAGCATCACATCCTGTCTACTAAGATGCCTTCATTGCAAAAAACATTTTCTCACTCAGTATTCTTGTCTTACTTTTCCAGTAAAAATATCTACACATTCCTAAAACAAGATAAATAATATAAGATATTAAGTCTTGTTTTCAGAGAATCTAACAAGCTGTGTCCCAAATTACACTGCACTGCAGTTACACTATACAGTATGCACTTGGCCATCCAATGTATGAATTTTCAAAGTACAGTATTGTTTCAATTGGAACACTAATGTTTTTTACTACACAGAAGCATTCATCAATGTGTTGCTGCTAGCTTTTGTATGCTAGCCAACCTTAGTCAAACATTTATATTTCAAATAATGTACATATTCAAACAGCTTGAGTGATGGTAAAGCACACTTTTCAAGGTGCTGTCTTCATAGAAGTTTTACTAGTTGTCACATTAAACAGTATTTACAACTGTTTTGTCAGGCCAGTATCGTGGCCAGATTATTCCACCCTTTCTGCTACGTAGGGCAAGCCAGGACCACTGTAAATATTGTGTATGAAGTGTCCAACATTCCACACTCTGTTATGTTGGTTGAAGGACTTACTGTACATCATCCGGGTACTCATAATACTCTTCTTATGATTGTGTTTTCAGTGTGAACATACTTCTCACACTACTAGGGGCGGACTGGCCATTGGGAGAACTGGGACTTTTCCTGAAGGGCCGGCTGCGAAATGTGGCTGAATGGGCTGTGATAAGCTGAAATGGGACGCCGCGTTATGCAGAACGGGCCACAAAACGGCACCACAATTTGCCGAAGGGGGCAGCGAAATGCAGAAAATGATAGCGACCCCCCCCCCCCCCCAAACAACTTTTGGGGCAGATTTCCTTACAAGAAATAAAACTGTTTGCCAGTGGGGTTAGAAAAATAAACTGGTTTCTCCTTTGAATTAAGTTTATATTTATTTCTTATTTGTTAGATTTCTTTGAAAACAAGACTTAATATCTTATATCATTTTGCTTCTCAAGTAAATGTACCTTATTTTAAGGATGTTTGATAAATGTCAATTATTTAGCTCAATTGAATTTGTTCTAAATGTGACATTATGGTGCCTTAATACAAAAACGCTGTCTCTTAAGCCATTGACGGACAGAGCCAGAAAGAGAGAGACAGTTTATAAAGAAATGGAGGGAGAGGGGAGTGGGAAGAAAAGTTCAGGTGTCAAGCGATGATGAGAGCAGAGAGAAGAAAATATTGTCCTCATGACTTGCACTTTTCCCTATTTTGGATGGATGTGTCTCAGAGAGCTTTAGTTAAGTAAGATGAAAGTGTGTTCTTGTTATTTCTCAGCAAGGTGCTTTGAATTGCTTGAAGCAGGCAATTATAGATTATAGATGGGTTGTGATGTTGCTAAACAAAAGGATTTAAACTGACTGTCCCCATAGTCCACAGTCCTTTGTGTTCAGGCAGAATAATTGATCACTTATATAACTTATCACTCTTTTGTTGTTTCTCTTTTTAACAGTTGGGCACACACATAGGTGTGCATTTGTGAGCTGGTTCATGCTGAGCAGTTTCATTGTAGATGGTTGTGCAGGCGGTGCTCAGTCTCCGTGTGTGGATGAATGGTTGTGTGCGTGTTTGGCCACCAGGGGCACACTCAATTTTAGCACGCTGCTTAGAAAAGAGCTTCCACTGCTCAAAGAAGGATAAGCACAGTCCTTATCTCTGCTGGATGGATGGTCTCTATCACGCTCTCTCTCTCTTCCTCTCTCGCTCTCTTTTGCTCACTCGCTGTCTATTAACATTGCCAATGTAAGCTCATGGCCCCTCCACAGCTCATGGCCCCTCCACAGCACTCCAGAGCTCATGAAATATTCATGTTTTAATTAAGCAGTTTTACTGCCTGTGTGCTTGATAATAAAATGCCTCAGGTTGGTTGTGTGTTAGGGTGTGTATATGTGTTTAAAATATGTATGTTAGCCATGAGACTGTAACTAGTCCATGGTAAACACATACAGGAAAAGAGAAAAAAATTAATTTGTCAGACATCTGTCTTGCTGCAGGGGTTCAGTGTTATTTCATGCACACTTTCACCGGGGGATTTTTGAGGTTATTTTTTCCAAAACTATGTTACATTGTCATTCAGGAGAATATCAATGTTTCACTGTTCATTTTAGAATTGACTCTGTCTCAACTTATCTCAGATTCTCATTAATACCTAAAACGACACTGTCTCTTTTTTCCCCTTTTTTTCAAGGTAAACATTGTGGCTAATTGTTCACAGCTAGTTGAAAATGTCAAGGCTAAATCTCGTAAAACAAAGAACATGTCCTGGTCTACGTTCACCCTGAAAAAAAAAAAGAAAAGAAAAGAAAGACATTATATATTGTTTAAAGAAATTGAAGCCTATTTTCAGGACCATTAAGATTTTAATGGTTTCATTGTGATATTATTTTCAAGACAATTAAGCACCCCTTCTCCCCCTTTCTCGTTTGCATAGTATTTGCATTTTCATTCTCATAGCTATAATGCAAAAAAGTTATATTATTTAAATTGCTCAGTATTTATAAATCAAAGCAGTATTTGTTGCACTGTTTTTAATGTATGCCGATTAAAATGATTGTATTGCTGTAATGAAAATATAATCACCACTGAGAATAAGGGGAATAAAAAAATAAATAAATAAATAAAAAGTTAAACACCCACATGCATTAGCCTACAGTAATCAGAATTTGAACAAGAAACATGGTTATGTCACGACCTCGGTCTGACAGCCCTCTCCTTTCTGTTGTCTGTTAATGTGTATCTGTCTTGTGTTTGAGCACATGGCTTTGTTTTGTTTTCTGTCTGCCATGCACACTCCTAACCCTGCCTGCTTGTTTCCTCCTGCCACGCCTTCTCGTTTAGTCTTCCTCATGTTGATTGTCTGCACCTGTTTCTCATGTGTTTGGTTCTATATATTGTGCCCTCTTTCCACTTGTATTTGTGAGTTTTGGCAGTCCCAGTCCTGTTTTGTTTGTTTGTTTGTTTGTTTGTTTGTTTGTTTGTTTGTTTGTTTGTTTCCTTCCTTCCTTCCTCCCCCTCATGAGAGTTTTGTGTTGCCTGTTTGTTTCTGTTGTTTAATAAAAGTATTTTGTTTTCACTCATTCCTGCACTTGGGTCCTTCTTCCTGCTTGTGTACTGTGACTGGTTAATTGTCATGAAAAATCCAAACAATACTAATTTCTTTATTACGTCCCCTGGGGGTTAGGACTCCGTAAAGGTGATGCAAGATGGACTCCCGGCACATCCATCAGACCAAAAACCCAGAAAGACCAAGATCATAGATCCAATGTTTGATTTATTAGAATAAAAAATAAAAAAATAGAGAAAGAGCAGCAAGTATTTGGCTTAAGGGTGACCCCTGGGCCAAAATGGCTTCAAAAGAAAAAAAAAAGAAAAGCCACCTGAAAAAATAAACACAAATACAATTAAATTAACCTAAATTTATAGAGAAACAGATATTAGAACGATATTAAATAAACAGGACAGGTCACCCCTCAAACTGATTAGCACTGAATCAGACACTGTTATTGATGAGCACAAATGTAAAGAACTCTTGCAGTTCTCAAGCACAAGGTGTTGGTCTGACGGCTATAGGGGTGCGTGGAGAAGTGTGACTGGCTTGAAGTCACAACAGCTCGCATCTCACAGGCAGAACGTGGATTTTGTATGGCCATGTCCACACTAATGCGTTTTCATTTGACTTTTGTTTTATGTCCACACTGAGATGCTGTTTTTGACAGTGAAAAAGGATCTTTTCATAAACGCTCTCCCAAGTGGATATATTTGAAAACACCGTCTTCACGTTGTAGTGTGGACAGGGAAACGGAGATATCTGAAAACAATGACGGATTTGTTGTCATGTGATGCATTCTTGTGATCCATTCAACCCAAAACAATCAAGATGGTGGCCCATGTTGTAGCAGCGTTGTTGTGCCTGGTATTCACTTTGATAGCGTCGTTAAAGATAAATGTTACTTTGTACAACATTCACATTGCATACCTTCAAAGGTGAAGGGAAGTTTACTCAGAATTTCTGTCCGGCGACGGAACATAAGGACAACTGCGTTTCAGGCCGTACATGGAACAGTGATTTTTTTTGAATGCGCAGAAAGGGGATTTAAGAGTTTTCATACATTTCAGTGTGGACGAGAAACTTTTGGAAAAATGCTTGAAAATGCCAGTGTGGACAGAGAGCGGTTCAAAAACAAAAACGCTATGGACGTAGCCTAAGACACACAGTCAGGAACAGCCAATCGCCATCGTTAAGGTGGAGCAAACAATTTGCGAATCAGCGGCACCTGGAATAGACACACACACAGAGAGACAGAGAGAAAGATCAGAGCACAACAGCAAAAATGAACACAACAACACGGAACGTTACATTTATGCTTAATATTTATTTATTTCCTTTTGATTTTGAAGTGACCTGAAATTTTTTTTTGTGAGATTTACCCACCGTGTACAATCATAAGCACACATCCTCACATCGCAGAGTGGTGTTTGGGCCCAACTGTGCTGTAAAAAGCCCTGGAGAGCTGCTTATTAGCGAACACATGCTCCTGGATATAGACCTGTTGTGTTTGTGCATGGGTGTGTGTGCTTGTGTGTTTTTCTGTCTATGACGAAGGGAGAGAGACAACAGTGCTGTATGAAACCAAATGATTACCCTTCTCTCTTAGTCACATCTAACCCACAGTCCATACTAAACAGAATCCATCAAAAATGGAAAATGTCTTCTATCATACTGAGACTGACCCAGAGCAAACGAGTGAGAGATAGAGTGAGAGCAAGAGATGAATGGTTTGATTAGAGGGATTAGGGGTTATTTGCCTGATAAAGCCTCACACTCTTGAGAGGTTCCACAAATGGGCATGTAGGAGTGCCTAATGCACCTAGGCCGTGGAACATACTTGTAGCACCCAAGTGGTTACCATAGGAATATTAACTCAGGATGAGACACTCAGGTTGTTTTAATCAGGTTTACTACCATATGGGGGCTAACGCACATTATCTTTCTCTCTCATGCTCTCCCTCTTTTGACCACACTAATAAGGTGCAGTGTTCTCGATGCAGTAAAAAATCTTGTTTACATTCACCAAGTGAAGCGTTCACAAGTAGCTGCAGGTGCAGTACTCACAGTTTATCTCAGTCTGCCGACGTTGCGTCAGGTCAGAGGCTGTCTAAACTACAGGTAACCTCAAAATTATTACTAATCATGGACCAATCAGCTGTAAACACGAGGATCAACTTTAGCCACAGTTATATGGATAAGGTTAGGAACCAACAACCATTTGAAAGATTTTCATGACTTTCGGTTCCATTATTGATTCTTCCACCGATGCGGATGCAACACTGCGCTAAAATACTCATTAGTGTTTCCTATGCTACCATTCAGCAGCACTGCTACACCACTAATCAATTAGCAACTTCCTCCTGGACAAATCACTTTTATCATTTCTTTGAGGTAAATCAAATACTTACTGAACTGCAGGTCGTTCATTTTGTCATGTCTGACATAAGGCTCACAAGACTTAATCACAGTATTTACTGCATGGTTGTTGATATGAAAAATGTATAGTTAGAGATATGCATTATGAGGTTTGTTTAATTTGAGGTATTTTATACAAATGAAAGTATGAATAAAATATCTTAATTAAAAAGTCCTTTTCAACCATTCAACCATTTGCAAAAATCTGTTAAAATATGAAATTATCACATTATTTGGTAACAGATTGCTGAGGACAGTAAATTCAATCTGAATTACATTTCCAATTTCTGAACTTTTCTTCCTCAAAAGACTCATTAATGGAACCAATAAGGAACTAGAAACATTAAGCCAAGTCATTTTTATTTGTATAGCGCTTTTCACAAAACACATAGTTTCAAAGCAGCTTTACAGGAGGAAATCATGCATTAACAAAAAAATAAAATACTAATTAAACTGTAATATCTATAATGTCTTACAGTGATCATTGCGTAGTTTGATTAAATATGATTGTAAAATGTGTATAGAAATTAAATAATAATTGTATTTAGAATCCCTGTGAGCAAGCTGAAGGCAACTGTGGCAAGGAACACAAAACTCCATAAGATGCTGGTTAATGGAGAAAAATAGCCTTGGGAGAAACCAGGCTCACTGTGGGGGCCAGTTCCCCTTTGGCTAAACAACATGAATATAATGCCAATATTAGTTATTTGTGTGTAGTGCAAGTCATGGTTTTAAATTTGTAAATTAAGTAAGTGTTAAGGTCCAGTGTTTTAAAAATATATATTTTTTTTTTTTTATGAACTTTAAGATTAATGACTGTCTTTGAAATCCATCCTGGATTAACTGCAGAAGTTCACATAGATGCATTGTCCTTTGTTTGTTAGCTGATGAAGGCTTTTGTTGGCAATTTAATGATAGTCTATGTATTCCATTTCAAGAGAGTAGTCCATCAATAGACAAAGGTGATGCAGGCAGAGATAAATGATGAGGTGCATCGCAGTTCAACCTGCAGGTCATTTCGGTGAGGTTCGTGGGGTCCATCCTAAGTCCAAGGTTCAGTCAGTGGCTTATGAAGTATCCAATGTCTTACAGTTAGAGTTGGCATCAGTTCATCCTCTGAAGTCAAAAGACTGAAGTGATGTCTGGCTAGCACCGGCTGTAGTTTGTCATCATCTCTTAGCGACACGTAGCAGTGGAGTCTGACACCAAGCAGGAACGGAGCTGGATCTGGCTGGCTCTGGTAACCTCGGGATATGAATCCCAAAATTGGAGACAAATAGAATAATATTAGCGTAGATGCCATTAAATTTTATGCAGAGTTATAGATCATGATGGATGTTTCTGGTTCTGGTAGACCTAACTAAAGCAGCCTAATTGTGAGTTGATGGATAAATTAGGTGTATGCCTGGCTAAATAGATGAGTCTTTAGTCTAGACTTAAACTGAGTGAGTGTGTCTGCATCCCGAACACTGTGAGTGATACTATTCCATAGTTTAGGAGCCAAATATGAAAAGGATCTACCTCCTTTTGTGGATTTTGATATTCTTGGAATTATTAACAAGCCAGAATTTTGTGATCGTAATGAACATGATGGAATATAGCATGTCAGAAGGTCACTTAAGTACTGTGGAGCTAGACCATTCAAAACTTTGTATGTAGTTTTTGTATGTAGAATTTTAAAATGTATATGAAATTTAACAGGTAGCCAATGTAATGACGATAAAATTGGGCTAATATTAACAAGTTTCTTGGTTCTAGTCAGCACTCTGGCAGCTGCATTTTGAATTAATTGTTTGAACTAAGTTTATTTATTGAACTTGCTGGACATTCTCCCAGTAATGCATTACAATAATCTAGTCTTGAGGTCATGAACGCATGAATTAATTTTTCGGCATCAGCAACAGAGGGCATGTGTTGTACTTTAGCAATAATTCTCAGGTGGAAGAAGAAGTTCTGCAAACATTGGAAATTTGAATTTCAAAGGACAGATTGGTATCAAATATAACACCTAAGTTCTTTGCAGAAGAAGACGACATAACAGTACATCCATTGAGATTCAAATGATATTTTAGAGGTTTTTGGTCCAATCATTAGTACCTCTGTTTTGTCCGAATTGTGTTGAAGGACATTTCTGGCCATCCAGTCTTTGATTTAATTGATACAGTTTGCTAATTTGGAGAATTGTGAATTTTCATTGGGTTTAGAAGAAATATAAAGTTGGGTATTGTCAGCATAACAGTGGAAACTTATTCCATGATTCCTGATAATATCTTCCAGGGGAAGCATGTATATGGAGAAAAGCAGAGGTTCTAAAACTGATCCCTGTGGCACTCCATACTTAACTTTTGTTTGACTTGACAATTCCTTGTTTTCACATACAAAGTGGTAGAAGTCTGATAAATAGGACCTAAACCATGCTAATGCAAGTCCAGTAATGCCAGCATAATTCTCCAGCCTATTCAAGAGAATGTTGTGATCTATGGTGTCGAGGGCAGCACTAAGATCTAAAAGCACTAGAAGAGAAATGCAGCCGTGATCAGATGATAAGAGCAAGTCATTTGTAACTCTGATAAGTGCAGTCTCTGTACTGTGATGGGGCCTAAATCCTAAATGAAATTGTTCATATATTACATTTCTTTGTAGAAATGAACATAGTTTGGAAGACACTACCTTTTCTAGTATTTTTGACATAAATGGTAGATTTGAAATCGGTCTGTAATTAGCCAGTTCTCTAGGATCAAGCTATGGCTTCTTAATAAGTGGTTTGATAACTGCCATTTTAAAGTTTCTTGGGACATATCCTAAGGAGAGCGAGGAGTTAATAATATTAAGAAGAGGTTCTGATATTATTGGGAATACCTCTTTTAAGAGCTTATATGGTATTGGATCTAACATACATGTTGTGGCTTTTGATTTTTTGATACGTTTTGTTAGCTCTTCATGACCTATGACAGAGAAGGATTGAAGTTGCTTGTGAGCAAAATTGTGAGACACTGTTTTCGGAGGTGCTGTGACAGTTGATTGCATAGTTCCAATTTTATTTCTGATTATTTCAATGTTATCAGTAAAGAAAGTCATTACTATTGTGTTGCGACGGAATATCTGGTTCAGTCGATGCTTTATTCCTAATACACACTATCAAGAGTGATAGAGAAGACTGTATTTATATTTTCTGTTATTTCATCAAGCTCTTCTAGACTTTTTGGCTTACTGAGTATGTGAGACAATTCTGGAAGATTATTAGTGAAGCTATCTTTAGTGGTTGAAAGAGTAGTTCTACCTGAACGATAGCGTGGTGTAAATTGAATGACATTAGCTGATCGCAACAAAAAAGAGACGAGGTAATGATCTGAGATGTCATCACTCTGCGGTAGAATTTCTATAGTATCAGCATAAACTCCTTATGACAGAATTAAATCTAGAGTATGATTATGGTGATGAGTTGGTCCTGTCAGATTTTGTCTGACTCCAAGAGAGTTGAGAATATCAATAAATGCTAATCCCAATGTGTAATTTTCATTATCTATGTGAATTAAGTCACGAACAATTAAAGCTCTATCTACATTAACTACTAGATCAGATAGAAAATGAGCAAATTCACCAAGGAAACCAGAGTAAGGCCCGGGTGATCTATATAATGTAGCAAGGGCAAAAGATGACAGATATTTTTTATTTATATCTGACGGTGTCATATTTAGCATTATTAGTTCAAAGGACTTAAACTTATATCCTGTCCTCTGAGTAACACCAACAACTTCACTGTAAATTGTAGCAGCACCTCCTCCTCCACCCAGATGAGGCTTATGTTTATAACAATAACCTGGGGGAGTAGATTCACTTAAACTAATATATTCATCCAGTTTAAGCCAGGTTTCAGTCAAACAGAGCGCATCCAAACTATGATCTGTAATAATTTCATTTACAATTAGTGCTTTGGTTGAAAGAGATCTAATGTTTAGTAGCACTACCTTTATATAATGTTTATCTTCAATTTTTTTTTTTTTTTAGTTTAACCTTAATCATATTTTTTCTAAATGATTTAGTGAGGGGTTTGTGTTTGGTAGTTCGGGGAACAGACACAGTCTCTATATGATATCTTGGTGATACAGTCACTATTTGTTGTAGTTTATGTGACCTATGTGATGTCTCAAGGCAGCTAGCAGATGTTCGGATTAACCAGTTTGTCTGCTTCCTGACCTGGGCCCCAGTTAGTCAAATACTGTCATTATTAAGACTATTAGCCAAATTACTAGAGAGGAGAGTGACACCTTTCCTGGAGGGATGGAGTCCGTCTCTCTTTAACAAGTCTGGTCTACCCCAAAAACTCCAATTGTCTATAAATCCTATGCTGTTCTCCAGACACCACTCAGACATCCAGCCATTCAGTGACACTAATCTACTATAAACCTCATCACCATGACGAGTAGGGAGTGGGCCCAAGCATATTACAGTGTCTGACATCATTTTTGCAAGTTCACACACCTCTTTAACATTATCTCTAATGCTCTCTGACTGGTGAAGCATTAGTTATTAGTGCCGACATGAATAACAATTTTAGAAAATCTACATTTAGCATTAGCCAGCACTTGTAAATTTGATCTGATGTCAGACACTCTGGCACCCAAAATGCATTTAACAGTAGTGGCTGGAATCTCTATTTCCATGTTCCTTACAATAGAATCACCAATTATTAAGGCTCTTTCAACATGATTCTCAGTTGGGTGAATCACTGAGTGGGGAGAATCGACTGGAAACTCTAACAGGAATGGGAGAGCGGTGTCGCTTTGCTGAGCGAGTATGCCGCCGAGATGTCACCCAGTCACCCTGCTGTGGGGACTCTAGAACTGGAACCAAAGTGTGCTTGTTGGTTGCTTTTCTACCTTCACCCGAAACAGGAACTAACGGCTTCTCTTTCTCACTGACCTCCACTAGTGTTCGGATGCTTGTCTCAAGATCAGTAACCTTCTCCTTCAGCCTGACTAATTCCTTACATTTATCAAATGTGAATCCCTCTCTGCTGATGGAAGAAGCTATAGTAAACATGTGGCATGTAATACAAGAAGAAATAACATGAGCGGATGCCATGACTTACCACAGTTGTTTGTTGTTGTTGTTGTTATGGTTGTTCTTGAGCGGCGAGGATTTGAGATTGATGTGGTTCCTAATCAGCAGATGTTTGAGATTAATGCAATAATCTGTGTAAAACACAGTGGAGAAAATGAATGCAGGCAGCCGAAACACAAGATGTTGATAAGCAGAAAAAAGTAGAAAAAGGAGAAAGAAAAAAAAAACGGCAGAAACGGGTACGCGCTGTATAATACACACAAATGAAACAGTAGAAAAGTGGAAAAACCCAAAGCACGCGGTAATATGGCAAAAGATAAAATGATGAACATATAAGAATAAGCAATGCTAAGCAGGCTAGCAAGCTACAAACATTCACGCAGCATGCCGTCAGCAACAGAAACAGGCAAGGAATAGGAATAGCATTTAGAGGAATAGGAATCAGAACTGGAATCGTTAAATCCCTTACGATTCCACTCCCTAAGCATGGGTGAATTTCTTTGTTTCCTACTTTATTTCCACTAGAAATCCATTGCTAAGCTTAATTTATACTGACTATTTTAGAATAGATCATTTTAAAACTGTGTATACATATTATTAGAAGCAAAAGATGGTTTAGTAGATTTAGATGATTAGGCAATACTCCAGAAACATCACAAGCTGGCTTTGACAGTCAGCTATTTAAACGTACTGTATATAACGAATGAAATTTAAAGCAATTCATTTAAAATGTTTGTAAATAAAAAAACGTTCATTTTTGTCAGATAAAGAGAATAAAGTGGCTGTACTAGCTATGCAGTATGCAAAAAACTGAAACTGGACATCCATCAATTAAAGACTTTCTCATTGGGTGCTTGCAGTAGACAGCTCTGTTCATTATAATGGACATGATTTAATTTTGTTACGTTGCTACATGCCACATACATTTGATGTAGACACGATATTGTTTGTGATTTGTCTGTAGTCTTTTATGATTTTGGAATTGCCACCTTAAAGGAATAGTTCACCCAGAAATGAAAATTTGCTGATAATTTACTCACCCTCAGGCCATCCAAGATGTGTCTGAGTTTCTTTCTTCATCAAAACAGAATTTAAGACTTTAAGACTGTGTTCTGCAAAAGAAAGAAAGTCATACACATCTGGGATGGCTTGAGGGTGAGCAAATGTTGAGAGAATTTTCATTTTTGGCTGAACTATCCTTTTAGTTCCTTTTAGTCCTGAACTTTATCACAGTCTATGTGTTTTACAACTGACTCTGAATAGAAGCATTATAAAATTTCCACCTGCATTCTTGTCAATGGAAAGTCGTCAAAATCATTTAATGAGTTCACTGGTATAGACCTGGAGCACATTAAGGTTAATGGATTTGCTGTTAAAAGTACAGTTTGGGGTGAAATACAGTTTCTGACCTCTGCATGATTTGTCTGAAGCACTTTTATGATTTTGGAATTTTCACCTTAATGAAATGCCATAAAATTTTGCCATTTGTAATTAGTTTGAATATTTTGTTTTAATTATGCTCAATACATACCAATTTGAGAATACAACTGCATATGTTGCCTTTACATCAATTCAGGAAATTGCTTTCCTTTTTGTATCACATTTGAAATTAGATTAACTTTTTTTCTTTTTAAATTTCACAGAGTTTCAAAGAGTCAGATATGGTTTTGGGCAGTTCAGCCGAAATGTGACGATCCAAGGTCACGGTTCCAAGAACTGAAAGTGCATGAAAGTGGGTGTGTTTGTGTGAGTGTTCCTATTATTACACTTGGGACATTTGCCCTAGCGGCCACTGAGTGCTCACAGCCATGGAGGTCATTTCCCAGTCGCTGCCAGCGGTTCTGAACATGGTGGCTTTCGAAGAGGCTGTCCAGTTCCCAGAGGCTGTCCAGTTCCCCAAGCTGTTGATGAGCCTGTCCATTCCCCCGAGCCTGTCGACAAGTCTTCAACGGTTCCACCCCTTGAGTCTTCCACAGCTTTGCCCCTAGAATCCTCAGCTTCCCTGGCCTCTGCCAAGGAGCTCTCCGAGTCCCCTAGTGCCTTGCTCTCTGAGTCCCCAGCTGCTCTGACTTCTGAGCCTTCCGAGGCTCTGTCTGCTCCTGAGACTTCTCCTCCTGTGGCTCCGCTCGCTCCTCCTCCAGTGACTCCCCCCACTCCATCTGAGACTCAAATTTCTGATCCTCCAGCGGCTCCGCCCGCTCCACCTCCGGCTCCGCCCCAGAGTCTCAATTCCCTGTGTCTCCACCCACTCCACCTCCGGCTCCGCCCCTGAGATTTAAATTCCTGATCCTCCAGCAGTTCCAACTCTGGCTCCATCTGCTGAGCCTCCATCCCTGGTAGCTCTTCTCTCGGAGTCCCTACCTTCAGTGGCTCCATTCCGCTTCACCTCCTGACCCTCTGCCAGTTCCGTCCTGGTCCCCTGACCCTCTGCCAATTCCGTCCTGGTCTCCTGACCTCCTGGCCTCTCAAACCGCCAGACTCTGCTCCCTTTCTGGAACAACTTCCCTGGCCACTGGCTCCGCTCTGGTCTACTGAGCGTCCGCTTGATCTACCCTGACCTGCTTGGTCTCCTGGTTCACATCGGTCTTCGGACTCCCTGTTTGCTCTGCCTTGGCCGCCTTGTCCGTTTTGCCCTCTCGTTTCCCCTGTGCTTTCTTGGACTGCCGGTTCCATGATGTCCTACTCCTCCCATTAACAATTTATTTATTTTTATTGGTGTTATGTTTAGGAGCGCCAGAAGTCACTCCTTAAAGGGGGGGCTATGTTAAACTTGGGACATTTGCCCTAGCTGCCACTAGAGGTCACTAGGTGTATTTAAGACTTTTAGTTTGTAGTTCTGAGTTTTCCTCGTCTAGTCTTGTGATATCCTGATATCTCATTGGTTTATTGACTTCTAAACTTGTTGTCAGTTCTGTTTTGGTATGGGTTCCTGTTTAGTAGTCTTGTTATCTTGTAATTAGTCAAGTCTTGTCATTGGTTGTCTTTGTCATGTGTTTCCCTTGTCAGTTTATTTAAGACATCATGTTTGCTATAGTCCTTGTTGAGTATTGTTGATTGTAACTCTGTTTCCATGTCCAGTCTATTCGGTTCCTAGTTAAGTCTAAGTTTATAGTTTAGTCAAGTCGTTTATGTTTGTCTTGTTTTGGATTCATGTTTTGGATATCAGCACTGTAAATAAATCTGCACTTGGGTTTTCACACATCTTCGTCTCGCCCTGTCTTCAGTCAAGCCTGCCAGAATGTTACACCTATGTACACCCACGTCCATTTGCTCTTATGAGCAGATGTTTCTCTGCCTAAGATTGATGTGCGAGGGGAAAATAAGAAAAGCCTGTTATTTTTCCACTCATCTGTGAGCCTGTGAAAAGTGGGAGGCCCATCTGATCCTTTTAGTGAAGGTGTTTTTGATTTGTGCTGTTTTTTTCCCCTTTTGTTCATGCTGAAGAGAGGCATCCATCTTTGGAATTGAAACGTCGACTTCTCTGACCCACACCTGCAACCGAAGAACGTTCAACCAAACCCTTATTCATATCGCTGTCGTACTTTTGATCTGTTTATCTTGCTCATCAGTAAACCATCTGGACCCCAAGCCCCCCATCTGACACAGGTCTTAAATGCACTCTGCCATAAAGAGGTCAGAGATTTTGTCATTGTGTGACAATTGAAAGACACAGCAGAAGTTTGATTATTATTATCACCGTCAAAAAGATCATATTGTTTGAGTCTATGTGATAAAAGAGATTTACAACTCGCTTGTTCAATTAATTGCTCACCAATGAGCCAATGAAAGAGAATGTGATTGATCGCATGTCACCAGAAAACAAAACAACAGAGCAAACTGCTTTATTGTCTAAACTGTGCCTTATTGAACTTTATATAAATATCATCAATTACCATGCATTGTTCGAAAACATTTGTTGCACAATTAGAGACAGTTTTAATCATAATGAAGAATAAATTGCATTATTTATCATTTAATATATGTGCGTATTTACTAGAATATGTGGAATGATAGATTAAATGGTGTCATTACATATCTGAATGAGTTCTATGTATATTATTTGATTTAATTAAGAGACAAATACACTGCCTGCTGCCTAGAATGTTTCAGATATGCCCAGCAAACATGGGCAAATATGATTACTTGGATTTCTGAATAAATTGGTAACAAAATATGATATATGATCTTCACATCAAATGTTTTTTTTTTTTTTTTTTTCAATAAAGACATGGAAACGTATCATTGTGTGTTGCTAGTTAAAGCAGACTAAGTTTGACTATTGTTGTGATTTAAGTGAGGATCAGATTACATTTTATTTAAAATGTATACAGAAATACAGGTAAATCCAACAGGTTCATATACTTTTTCTCCAACTGCATAATAGGGAACATTATTTCACAGTTTCAAACCAACAAAAATCTCAATTCCAAATGTTACAAATAGAAATTAAATGTTGGCTAGTTTAATGCACTTCACGTTTCAGAGAGAAACCATTACTACAGAGTGTAAACAGCATGTAAATTGTGGCTTACAGCACTAGTAGTGGTGCTTAATTGACTGTGGGTTTGCATGGGGCATTTTGGGGGATGTGGCTCAAAAGGGGAAAGATTATGTGAAGCGTTAAGGGAGCAGAACTGAGTTGTGTTTCCTGCCCCTGGAGTGAGGTTAATCAATGAGATGTGTAAGCACAGCTGTTCAAATATTTTTTTCTAAGCAGGATACTGACTTCAGTAATACACACACATGCACACTGAACAGTGGATTTGACCTGTGAGCTTTAGCCATCAGGAAGAGAGACAGAGATAGACAGAGGGAAAAAGGAGTGAGATGATGAATGGCTGATTTCCTTTTTGCTCAAATACTTCCAGAAGGCCAGATGTTATCTGTTTGGTTTCTCCATCAATAAGAAAAGACATTTTAAGTCTTTGAACCTTTTTTAAAGAGTAAGATAAGATAGCAAGAGGGATTTTTCCTGACCTTTTTTAAGTGTTACATTTTCTCATTTCTATTTATTGTTACATCAGATCACCTTTACATAGTTTTTATAGTTTTACATTTATTTATTTGTTTTTTGGTATTTCTATTTTACTTTCAAATTGCCTATTTAAAGTTCATTCAAAAATAAAAATTCTCTCATCATTTATTCACCCTCATGCCATCCCAAATGTGAATGACTTTCTTCTACAGAACACAAAAAAAGATTTTTAGAAGAATATTTCAGCTCTGTAGGTCCATACAATGCAAGTTAATGGTGACCAGACCTTTCAAGCTCCAAAAATCACATAAAGGCAGCATAAAAGTAATTCCAGTGGTAAAATCTATGTCTCCAAATGTAATTCTGAAATTCAAAGTGAAAATTGAGATTTATAGTAAAAAAAAGGATTGAAATATTGATCTGTTTCTCACCCAAAGTGACTGCCATGCTTCAGAAGACATATATTAAACCACTGGAGTTGCATGGATTACTTGGAGCTTCAAAATTCCAGACAAATTCACTTGCATTGTATGGACCTAGAGAGCTGAAATATTCTTCTAAACATATTTGTTAGTATTCAGCAGAACAAAGAAAGTCATACACATCTGGGATGGCATGAAAGTGAGAATTTTAATTTTTGAGTGAAATTTAAATAGGCAAATTGAAAGTAAAACAGAAAAATTAATTAATAAATAAATAAAACCTATAAAAACCATGTAAAGGTGAGGTGATGTAACAACAAAGAGAAATTAGAAAATGTATCACTTAAAAAGGTCTGGAAACTATCCCTTTAAGTTTAATTTAGTTTAGTTATTTGTTTTGACTTTATTTCTCAGGGCCTCTCATTTATCACCATCTACTGGCATTTTCATGTTAAATAGAGCCTGTTTCAAATTTTATAATATACTTTGTATCAAAAAGATAATTTATTTCAGAGATTAAATTAATTAATCAGAAATTAATTTGAAGTCGTGTTAATTTATTCTAATTTTGGAGTCATGGAAATGTATTTTAGTTTAGTTTCAGTGTTTCTAATTATGTTATTATTATTATTATTATTATTATTATTATTCCAGTTAATTAAAATCTTTTAATTTATTTTTTTATTTTTATATGTTAATAACACTGGACAGAAACACACACTCTCTCTCTCTCTCTCTCTCTCTCTCTCTCTCTCTCTCTCTCTCTCTCTCTCTCTCTCTCTCTCTCTGTCTCTATGGTTTGCATGCTGTCTCATTCAATGTTTTCTGCATGGATTCCAATGACTAGTAGCATCCTCTGGGTGTCAGCACTTACCATGTTTTGCCTTTCACTTTTTGTCCCCTGCAGACAGCTGTTTTAATACACAAAAGCAGAAATAAAAGAGAGTAAAATTCTAAGTAATCAGTAATCTAAATGTACTGCAAGAGCTTTGTTAGTAATAGATGCTCTATTTGGTGTTGTAGGTGGGATTATGTGAGATCTCGTACTGATGATTTCTGTAACTTGAGCTGCAAAGCTTCTGCCCAACTATAAAGGGTAGTCAAGGTGACTTTGAAGGCTTGGTAAGGTTTTCAGCTAGGTGGTATTTACTAATGGGCAAAATGATATATATCCACCCACACACTCATCCACTGAAAACAGGTGCATGCCGCAGCTGTAATGCAAAGATGGGGGAAAAGACAGAATAATAGAGGAGGAGTTCACGAATATAAAAAGCAGAGGACGAATATGAGAATTTAAAGATGACATACTATGCAGAGGTTCTGAATGTACGTGAGCTACCACCGATCAAGAGAAGCACACTAAATTATTGAAAGCATAATAAAAACTACATTATTCTGCCCCTCTTTTCTTCTCCAGCTTGTGATTATTGAGCCAAAAAAGGTTGTACTCTCCCATCGTTTTTCACAGAGAGAGAGATAACCTTATCTCCAAATGGGTATTATTTTTTCCGTATCAGGATTTTTTCTTATTCTCTATAATAAGATTGTATGCCTTACGAATATTCTGACCCTTCTCGTTTTTTAACATACCCATTTTCACTGTCACTTCATATTCCCATTTAATTTAAATACATTTGAAGTCATTCAGCACAGAAACTGAAAAGTTTATATATCATATATATAGTCTGATTTTTACCACTTATAGTCCCCTGTGGAGCAGGGATTGGCTATGCATGCTGTTTATGCCACTTTTCATTGGTTGATGAAGCCATCTGACTTGGTGCATGATTGGTGGATGGGATTAATCAAGTTAGCACTCTGAGAGCTGCCCGGTTCATTTTGCAAGTGATTGTCACTTGCTGTGCAAGGAGGACATTTGATTGTATATTCAAGGCTGAGGCATTGAAGATTAGAATCCATTATGTTTATCAGGTGAATATGTCTCCTGCACCATGCAACTAAACCAATCTCAGCACCCCAAGTAAACAATTTGCCATTAATCGCTCATCCTGCTCAAACAAAGAGATATTGATTCTGCTTTTCAGCGCATGCCTGCTGGCTGATTTGTATCAGCATTGCAGAAAGAGCATAAATAGTTTTTTTCTTGCCTATATGTGGCATAATGTATTAACTTGGGCCTCGCATGAGGGCTACTTCAAGTGGAACCGTCTAGGCGGGGTTTATTTGATATTAACTGGTCTATATAAGGTCAATATGGACCCTCTATATAAAGTAAATGCTATAGTGTTCTAATGCATTCTACTAATTCTTTCTTCCTCCCTTTCTTTTCTGTTCTCATTTTCTGTGTAGACCAGAACTGAGTGTAGAATTACGTACCCTCCCACGTACAATTGATTTGTGAGTAATTAAAAATGTCTGCAGCTGGACATGGTCCAGATTCATGTTCTATTCATGTAGATTAATACATATTTGTCGGGGCCTTTGGGATCAGACAGGCAGCAATGTCTGCTATTAAACATTCATGAGGCAGCAGAACTCAGGGACTCATATCCTACTGGTATTTATGGGTCTATTCCTACATCTTTGTGTCATCATAATGGATTACGAAATAAAGACATTATTGCTTAGCATGGATGGAAATTTAATTTGTGTCATGGAAATTTATTAACAAATGGGTTTTGCTTGGGCATTATGTTCACAGGTAATTTGTGTGTCTATGTTGTATGTGTGGGTTTAATACAGGTGGCTGGAGTGGGTGGGGCAACTGGGCGGAGTGTAGCAGTGAATGTGAGGGCGGGGTCCAGACACGTACACGTACTTGTCAATCACCTCCTGAGGAGGCGTACCTGTGTGAGGGAGTTCTGGAGGAGGGCCGCCCTTGCAACGCACAGCCTTGCATTGGTAAGTTCCTTTTGACGCTAATGCACATGTGCATGTGACTGTTTGACTGTGCACAACCACAAACATCTCTCTACCTCAGTTCCTCTCTGTTTCCTTATAACTCTTACTGCGACTGAATATCCTTACTTCCCTACTGTATAATATGTCAAAAACAGTATGACAATGGAGTAGTATACTGTCCGAATCCTCAGTATTCATAAAATAATTATCAAGAAATACCCAGATTACCTACTATTCCTGGCAAATTCTGAAGTGTGGACTGACAACTGGACACTTTACTATTCCATAATGCCATGGGAGCTGAGGAGATGTCACGTTCAAAATGCTGGATTTAAAAAAATTTCAGACAACCGCGAGTCGAGCGGCTCTTTTCAATTTTAAATGCTAAATAAATCAAGAAAGTTGTTCCTTGTGCTTAAATGGTGCTTGTTTATCAAAACTTGAACAATTTTTTTGCTTGTTGTTATTACATCATACACTCACTTAGCACTTTATTAGGAACATTATGGTCCTAATAAAGTGTTCGACACCTCTTTTGGTCTTCTGCTGTTTTAGCCCACCTGCCTCAAGGTTCGACATGTTGTGCATTCTGAGATGCTATTCTGCTCACTACAATTGTACAGAGAGGTTATTTGAGTTACTGTATCCTTTCTGTCAGCTCAAACCAGTCTGGCCATTCTCCAATGACCTCTCTCATCAACAAAGGCATTTCCGTCCGCAGAACTACCGCTCACTGGATTTTTTTTGTTTGTTTTTGGCACCATTCTGAGTAAACTCTAGAGACTGTTGTGCATGAAAATCCCAGGAGATCAGCAGTTACAGAGACATTCAAACCAGCCTGCCTGGCACCAACGAGCATGCCACGGTTGAAATCACTGAGATCACATTTTTTCCCCATTCTGATGGTTGATGTGAACATTAACTGAAGCTCCTGACCCGTATTAGCATGATTTTATGCATTGCACTGCTTCCACATGATTGGCTGATTAGATAATCGCAAGAATAAGTAGGTGTACAGGTGTTCCTAATAAAGTGCTCAGTGAGTGTGTATCGGGTCATGGGACAATGCCCACGTTCTTGAATGAAGTATGTCTGAAATCTGTTCATACTACTCGCAGACATACCTAAAGAATGTACTGTTTTACCGGCCAAGAAGTGCATTCTCCATCAAATACAGTACATACTCTGACAGTACGCGATTTCTCTCTCTGTCTCTCGCTATCTGACATCTCATTTACATTCTTCACATTTCACTGTAAAACAAGCTGTTATGCTTCCTGTGTGACAGAATAAGAGAGCAATACACTGCAAAAAAATTCTTAATCAGCATTCTTCTTTTGAACACGCTTGAAACAAGATGAATTTACCTAGCAAAATTGTGTAAGATCACAAGGCTAGTTTTGAGAGAAAATATCTTGAATTAGGAACTGTAACAGAGATAGTATTTTCAGGGCAAATGTAGGAGTCAGGAGGCAGCGAAAATAGTCAACGGAAGTACTTTATTACTCTTCAGCTTCGTTCACAAAACTCAAACAAAAAGGGTACTCAGTGGCCAAATAATCACACACAAACAAGTCACTCAATCGGGTTGTACACACACAGCAAGAGTTTCTCTCTGGTCCATCTCTTTATGCCAACTGATGCTCTTTGTCGGCCTTTTCAGGTCTCCCTCCACCATCACTATAACAAGAGACAGGTGTTAATGATAATGACAGCCCAGTTGACGAGCCTTACCACTCTCCCTCTCCTGCAGACAAACACACGACCACACCCTCATCCCCACAGGAACATAAATCTAACAGAATATAGTAAGGGTTACACTTAAAACATAAAAAAAAAAAATTGCAAATGGGGTAAGAAAAAAAAAACTATTTATAAACCAATATATAAAACTGTATATGAAAAGTATATAAATGAGATTTATACTAATAATATAAATTTTAATATAATGATATAATATAATAAATATAATGAATATTATTATAAATATATTATATTAATATTACAAATATTTATATTAACTATAAGCTTTAACTAAGATGTGTTATTAATAAGTGTTATTAATATTATGCAATTTTGCTTCTCATGTAAATAAAACGCTCTCTCTATATATATAATTATTATAAATACAACATTAATATAATATTTATATTTATATAAACTACAAGCTATAAATACGATACATTTGTCTAATTATTTTAATATTATTCAATTTTGCCTCTTAAGTAAATGTTTCTTCTTTTAAGGATATTTGTTTTATTGGAAAACAGGACAAAAATACTGATTAAGAAAAGTCTAAAATTCTTTGCTGTGTAACTTAATACAAACAAGTATTCTCTAAAAGAAGGTTTTTGTTTTTTGTAATTTTCTGCAATTTTGTCTACTAAAGTTAACTTATCTTGTTTTAAAGATTTTTAGATCATTTTCCTGGAAAACAAAACCAAAATACAGAAATATATATATATATATATATATATATATATATATATATATATATATATATATATATACATATTCTTTGCAGTGTAACATAATACAATTATAGAATTATAGACTGATGATAGAATGAGCCATTTTTGTGTGCTTTTCATTGGACCCATAGGGTACAGGCAGTATTCCTCTAAAGGCAAGAGTTTAAGTCCAGTGAAATACAATGGAATGCAAGAGGCCATGCTTGGTAAGGGCAACACTGACCAAGTCACTGTAAATGTGACTGTAGTGAGTAGATCTCCATTTCAGTTTAAATGGAGGCCATGAGTAAATAACCCACTCCATGGTCGAGGCCATCGGCTGCAGATGTCTTCACCTCGATTGTCTGTGTCTCCGTTCCGCATGGTCTGCTTATTTTCATCCTCCATCCACTGCTCGATCCATTTTGCCGCCTTCTTGCACACTGCCGATTCTCAGGGTTCAAAGCATACATTTTGAGGACACACACCCTCTTTCAACCACACATACCGTAAGTGTCAAAATTCTCATGGAATCTCCGATGATGTATGAACACATTTCGTGATTGGTACCAGATACATGTACACAGGTTCACTATTTCACTCCTCCTCAGCTATGTAACATGTTCACACAAAATCCCAAGCATGGCTGATGCTGATTTAGGTGATCAGGTCGCACAGCTCAGCCCAATCAGAAGTCAACTGTAGTTGCTAACCCCACCCCATCCTGCAGGCAAAGGCCGACTTGGCACTCGTAGCCAGTCCCTGCGCTCTGTGGACAGCCGTAAACGGGAGGTCTCAGATAAGACTCGCAGCGGACAGCAGTCTTCCCAAACAGGTAAGAAGACATCAGCCTCCTCTGCTGCTTGGGGTTACACACACATAAACACAAATCCACGTATATGCACACACTTGCAAACTTTGCAAATGATCGTACAATTTCACACACAGGGGAGTAGACTGGATGTGTATGTGGCTATGGCTTTGGTTTTTATGTTGTTGACGTTGCGATTTTTGCTTTGTATGTCTTTTCATGTGTATTATGGCATGGTTCATGGTGGTACATTGGGATGTATGAATCATGGACACCATTGCTTAATCTGAAACTAAAAGAGTTACGAAAGTGTCTTGACTCTTTAGCCATACTATAAAAACAAACAAGAACAAGACACACCTTGCTTGGGGGTGGTCGTAATTGGTTTGCATGCTTTAGTAATACACAATTTGGGCTACTAATATGATGTAATCCTTATTATTTGTATTTGTCTGTATTTTACGTGAATACTGCATGAATTTGTTTCTTTCATTTCTACCATGGCTACAAAAATGAGGCTGTCTCTCCTAAAGAAATACATTTGCTTATTTAATTGCTTGATGTAATTCCAATGTGTCAAACAGTAAAATTCTACAATCATGGTAAATCTATTAATAGAGAGGCTTAGAGCTTCATGTATAAGTTGCACACACACAGAATTACTCTCATCAGAAACAATCAAATGAAAATCTGCAAAAATCTGTGGTTTTACAATGTTTTTAATTTAATGTTGTAAGGAAATGGGATGGTACCAAATGTCTTACGCAAAATTACATTTATAAAGGTAATGGTGCAAAGAAATTATGTATGAATGAGTTCAGAATTCTGTTTTTATGCACACTTTTAGTATTGATACTACACAGGTTTTATGTATGTAGCCCCTAAATGTTGTTAGAATGAGGTTAAATCTTACCCTCTTTTTGTCAGTTTCCCTTTTGACAGTCAACATCATTCTATTGGGCATTCTTGATTCTTCAATGGATCGGAACGATAGTTTAGCTCACGCTACTGGACAGTCATGACACTCCGTTTCCTCCTATTGGACAGTCTTGACAGCCCATATTATCTATTCTACTGCCATGACAGCCAAGTGCTTCCTATAGAGTGCAACAGTCTGGTTCCAGTAGTAAAAATTCTATAAATTTTTCCATACGGGAATTTATTTTTTAAAGCTGCACTATGTAAGATTTTTTTGGTTAAAAATGAACAAATTGCCATTATGGATTGAGTACACCAACAATCAGTGTTCAGAACTGCTGTCCTTTCCTTTTCTGCATATCGCTGCCCCCTTCAGCATATCGTTGCGCCGTTTTGTGGCGCATTCTGCATAACTCGGTGGCCCATGCAGCCCCATTTCGAGGCCGGCCCACCGGGAAAAGTCCCGGTTCTCCCAATGGCCGGTCCGCCACTGGTATTCTGTAATCTGTAGTGGAATACATTTCAAAAGTAACCCTCCCAACCCTGATTATTTTTACATTTAATAAAGTATATTTTATCCCCATCATTACTGAATCCTTGTTTTATATTTTTAGTTTATGTGTTATTGTGTGCATTGCAGAGACATGCTATTGTAATAACTGAGGCTGTCTTCTATTGAACTTGTACCAGCCATATCACGAGTTTAACCTCTTTAATTGAAAATTGTAGTACAATTCAAACATTAATAGTAGATAAAACACTTGAATAATCATATTAAGGTCTACTGGTGGTGGCTGAGGAGAGACCCCTGCTCTCTATTTAAAAGTGCTTTGAATGTAGTGTCAGAAAAGCTATTTAAGTGTAAAATTCATTCAAATACGTAAATAAGTGTTGTTTATATTCATCAAAGCAAGTCATATTTCCGTTTCAAATGTTTAATCGTATAATATAATATCAACATGAAAATAGCACATTATGACTCCGGCTCCAGTAATGATCACACACAGGCGATGTCCAGGTAAGCTCAAATTGGGAGATTCATCTACCAGAAGAGTAGTGCAGCTTTAATGATAACTTATAAATCTTGAGGTCTGAGGTTGTTAATTGATGGTATAAGTGCCTGGTGGAGCCATCAGTCCACGTTATTTTAACTTCATTTAAAAAAAAAAAAGATATTTAATTTGTGTTGGTTAACTACACTACCCAGCTAGGGATTGCATAGCCAAGTCAACTAGTTGCCTATAATTAATGTAGTCGACACTGTCAGCCTGAAGTCGACTAGTCACTTTCCACGTGAAATACAAAATGCATCTGTAGAAAAATACAGCGGGTGGTGGATTTCCCTTGCCATCCTACGTTTCGGAAGATTCATATTAATGAGGGAAGCTCTGCCTGATTTGTTAGTGTTAAGTTTAGTGGTTGGGTCATAGAGCCTACCTGATGAATATTACTTAACCAATCAGTTATCACTTTTCTCATTAATATAAATTATTATTCCCCTGCCATCTTACGTTTCAGTAACTCGCCAGCAGGTGTGTAGGCCGATGACTCTGCACTGAAAGAGCGAAGGTGCTCAAATGTACTTTGATAAATATGGCACAGATGCCACAGACCTCCAACACATGCAAAGTGGCCTTTAAATATACCAGAAATACGAGTGCTATACATAATCATTTAAAAAGGCACCTACTAGTGCTAGTTAGTGATTTTCAACATGGTCAACACAACTTTATGTGTTTGGGCATCTGACCTGGTTGCTGTTTGCTTCTTCAAGAACACGATTTGGCGAGTTAGAAAAGAGCTTCAAGTTTGAGTATGATGACATGACGGAATACATCCCCATCCTGCATGCTAGATCCCCTGTCCACCTGTAATCAACTCTACAAGCGACTGCAAGAGGAAGGGGAAACCACCAGCAGATGCAGGTAGTCTACGTAGGCTAATCTAAATATGTTTAGACACTTATGTTAACTTAATGTTACAGCTCGACACATGCCTACCTATTGTTGCACATTTTTTATAAAATGATGCTTACAAGGAGATAACATAATGGTTGATGTGTATTCCATTAAATCCGATCCGATCGAATTTGACTCGGGCTCGACCAGTTAAAAATCAGTAGCCGTGCAACCTCTACTCTACCGATGATCCTGCAGAGCAAGATCCACCAATCAGAGAAATGCAGCCAATAAAGTGCACCAAAAGAGCTATGTAGTGACAGTCCACATCCATGATGCACTTTTTCTCTTCACTCTCACACTATATACTGTATATATTTGTATATTTCTGAAAATTTAGCAATTAAGTTTATATATTGTTTTGTTACTTATAATCAACAAGTTTAAATCAATAGTTTTTTTAGGTTTATTTAGATCATTTGCAGTGCTTCATGGGATTGTAGTTCATTCCCTCATTTAAGACATTAACTACACAGTCTTGTACCTTAGTCTTTTTGTTAGATTTTTAAATACTGGTTTTGCTTCAAATCAAAGTTTGTGATGTGATTCACCTCGGAGCTAGGTTGTTTTGGTTCATGGCTTATAACTTTTTTTCTTTTTTTTTTTTTCTTTTTTTTATAAGGATTTTATGAAATCCCTAAATAAATAAAAAATAATGGAAGAATATTTCTGAAACCAAGATGGCTGTAAAAAGTGGCTGAGCACTGTTGCGCTCTATTGGACATTGAGTATTTTTATATTCCTGTGGGATTACTCAATGATTTCTAGGCTAATCCAGTTTGACATCTCTGTAAAACCAGCTGACAGATTTTAAAGTGTGGCTGATCTAATGGACAGCCTTATGTAAATGACTGACTTACATATCAAAACTGAAAGCGTGAACTTCTCCTGTGGGTAAAGGCTCAGAATATGGCATTAGCCACACAATGATTTAGAGTTACCCTTTCCTGTTAGATGAAGTGGCTAATCCTGCATTCTAATTAGTTTTGGCCCTTTTCCTACCCTTTCGTCCACACCTTAAAACCCACCCCCTGCCTCCCCATCCCATCCCTGCCCCCACCTCCCCCCACCCCTCTTAGTGGATCCTCCGTCGGGTGAGGAGTGGTCTGCGTGGAGCGTGTGTTCGGCCACGTGCGGTGAGGGCTGGCAAAGCCGCACGCGCTTCTGCGTCTCCGTGTCGTACAGCACGCAGTGCAGCGGGCCACTGCGCGAACAGAGACCCTGCAATAACACTGCTGTGTGTCCAGGTAAGCACAGCCCACCTCAGGCCTCTCCTCACCCCCACCATCTTCCTTATCCACCTCCTTTCACCCGTCCCAAATCCACATAGCTCCACTAACTTTGCCCACTCACCATCTAATCACTGCCTACCTGAGGCTCACTCTTCCTGGGCTTCAGTGCACGGCTGCTCCTTTCTCAACCCTGGACGCTGGAGAGCAGTGGTAAGGTGTTATTGGGTTTAAGTTCAGAATAAGTCTCTATAGTTCCCACTGCATATAGGATGGTGTGTTTTTGTCTCTGTTTTTTATGTCTCTCACTCTCTCTTCATCCCACCATTTCAGCATCTCAAGGGACCAGAGAAATGTTTTATTCCAAACTCTACTGGCACGCACATCAGAAATAAACACGTGTCTGCCCAACATTGTATTAAAGGGATTGTTCACCCAAAAATTTAAATCTGTCAGAATTTTCAAACCCAGATGACTGGGTTATAAACACATTTTAAATTCACAGTTGTTCTTTTTGGGGGAACTATCCCATTTAATGTTAATAATTTAATGTGGGTAATGGTTTTCTTTGAATTTGCCTGACAAGCGCAGTTTTCTTCTTGTGTTGACACAGTTCCCATTGAAACAGGAAGTTTGGGTGGGATATATTGAAGGGCTCTTTCCTTCTTTTTTTTTTTTTTTAATAGCCAATATGCTTTTGTTACATCACAGCCATGAACTTGGTAGTTTGTAGTTGGTGGCAGGTTGTATTAGGGGCAGCGGCATTCTTATCCTTGAGAGCATTAGATTGGACAAAAGTCTGTTGTCATCCATATTTTTTATCCATTTTCCTGGAAGAAAGAAACCATAGATTTCAAATCTAAACTAAAAGTCTATGCTAAAAGTGAATTGTGTCAACATTTTAGAGTACACTAGCAGATAGATGGCCTCAAAGCTAACAAACAATGACTAAAAACTAGAAAACTCTGATTTAGATTTTAACTTTAAGATTCAGAACTTGGAGCTGAAAACTGTAGTTCAGGTTTTTACACACAAAGAGTTCCACATGTACTTGCATTTACATTCCCTCATTAAGTTTTTCTCTAGTGCATGTGTGTGTCTATAGAGGTGTGTCTTTCTCTCTATAAATCATACCCTAGCCGCTCTGATTGCAGTGCACGGGGCATGGGACGAGTGGTCTCCATGGAGCTTGTGTTCTTCAACGTGCGGCCGTGGCTACAGGGATCGCACACGCTCCTGCAAACCGCCACAGTTCGGAGGAAACCCCTGCGAGGGTCCGGAGAAGCAGACCAAATTCTGCAACATCGCTGTGTGCCCAGGTGATTTTTGGGTCTTTAAATACAAACTGTCTCATGCAGATTTAATGACTTCCATCAAGCTGCACAATTAAAGCCTAATGCGAGGCAGTGTGGGAGAAGGAGTTTGAAAGGAACTGTTGTGAAGTTCACAGAGAGACAGTGATTTAGTAAGTCTTTAAATCACTGCAGATTGGACAGCTGTTTGGCAACCCAAAGCCTTTCCTCTCCCTTGCAATATATCTTTCAACAATGGCTCCTTTTTATGCTCACTCTTTTGCTTTGTCTGTCCTGCTTTCACTTTCTCTCTGTCTCTCACTCTGGGTTTGTGTAGTGTAGCAGTTAAGGCTCAAGGCTGGTAATCAGATGATTGCTGGTTCGATCCCCACAAAAAGCAAGCCATGAGCCATCGACTTTGTGCCCTTGAGCAGAGCAATAAGTTCATGGTGGTGTAATATTGCAAAATCACATTAAAGTCCTAGACACAAATTTCGCCTGCCCTGGTCATGTACAGTGGGTAAGCAAGCAGACTGAGTCTTACTACCGTGGAGAGTACCGCCACGTGAAAACTTTAAATTCTCACACGTGAGACACGTTAGCAAAATCACAGCCAGGAGGTGCAAAGGGTCCATGTACTTTTGTGTCTTTTCCTTTTTTGAACCCAAAAATGAAAAACAAATTTTTTAAATTTTTTTTTCATTATTGGTTTTAACACTGATTAATAAAATAAGCAGAAAGCCTACAATTTCCTGTTGACCATTTCATTTTCTGTAATAAAGAGATTGGTGGAAAATGCTAAATTTTTGTTTTCCTTCAGTATTTAAAAAAATAGTTTACACCTTGAAATGTATGATACGTGCATGTGAGCGGCACTGAAACACCCCTTTCATCTGATTGGTCAGCTTGCCCTGTCTTCTGTAGCCTACTGCCTTAATCCTATTAATGCCTTAATCAATATTAGGCTAAATATTGTCCCGAACCCCCACTAACTGCAAACTATGCATGCCATGTGTATTGGAATCTTGCTGCTTGGCACATCATGGTGTTGTTGCCTCTAATGAACGACACGTGAGAGTTCGCAAGCCACATCACTTGGCCATGTGCTGACTGAGAGTTGGTCTATTATATATTATTTTTTATTTTTAATAACATTGTATGATTTTGTAGTACCTGTGTATTCATGTCCCATTGATAAATGTCATAAAAAAGTTGTGTCACTTTGTATAAAAGCCCCACGAGTTAATATGAGTTAACACAAGTTTATTTTTGACATTTAATAATATATTTACTTAATGTTCATACAGGCTGAAGCAATTACGTCGGCAGCACACTCTATCAGCAATACGGCTTACAGAAATTAACATTGCACTTATGGAGATAGGGTGACTAGACGTCCCAATAACAGGGACAGTCCTGATTTTACACGCCGTGTCCCACGTCTTGATGGACTTGCATTCGGGACAACTTGTGTCTGAATCTTAGCTATTAGAATTTTATGTCCACTCCAATCCATGTTCATGATGCCAAAACATTAATTTATTCGCTTTTATCCAAAGCAACAGAACTCTTTTTTATGACATTTATCAGTGGGACATGAATACACAGGTACAACAATATCATACAATGTTATTAAAAATAAAAAAATAATATATCATAGACCAACTCCCAGCCAGCATATGGCCAAGTGATGTGGCTTGCGATCTCTTACGCGTCGTCCATTAGAAGCAACTACACCATGATGTGCCAAGCAGCAAGATTCCAATACATATGGGATTCATAGTTTACAGTTAGTGGTGGTTCGGGACAATATTGAATGAAAATTGAAACAAATTTGCAGAGCAATCCCAACTCTAATTCTAGCTGATAGGATTAAGGCAGTACAGAAGACGGGGCGGGTTCACAAATCAGATGAAATGGCGTTTCAGTGCCGATCACATGTATGTATCAAATATTCAAGGTGTAATTTAATTATTTAAACACTGAAAGAAAACGAAAATTGAGCCACTTCCCCCTTTCTCTTTATTCCTTTTTTAATAGAAAATGAAACAGTCAGCAGAAAATTAGTTTGTATCTGCTTATTTTATTCATCAGTGTTAAAACCAATAAAGAAGAAACCGCATTTTTCGTTTTTCATTTTTGGGTTTAAAAAGTAAAAAAGAATGGACGCAAAAGTACATGAACCGCAAAGGGACACTTTTGCCACCATCGTTTAGTAGTGTGAAGAAAGTGAGAGTTATTATGATAAAATTTTTAATATTATTTGTATTGTATTTTTTACATTTTGATGTTTAGAAAGCGGTCTAACAATGCAAAATTAATGGCAACATTAAAGTTGTAGCTTAGTTAGCTCATGAATTGATATACCTGAAATAAATGCTTGAATGTCAGCCTTTTTCATTAAATTAAACCTGTTGCTTCATAGATATTAGCTATTTAATTATCTTCCTGAAAATCAAAATGAAAATACATTGTGTACATTCATAATTTCATTTGTTAGCCCTAATGAAAAAACAACAACAATGCATTTAATTAATGGTGTTAACCCGTGTTATAATTGACCCAGCTAGTCGGCAGGATTAGACTAAAAGTGTTAGACCTGCTCATAAGCGTGATGAAATATATGTGTGTGTGTGGGCAGGTTTCGGTGGTTTACGAGGAAAAAATTTTAGATTACAAACTGGTAATTATAAGGGATTATGCTATAATTGTGGTTTATGAGGACATTTCTAGTGTCCCCATAATTCAAACGCTTAAAAAACATACTAAACAATGTTTTTTTTTGTTTGTTTTTTTTTTGAAAATGTAAAAATGCAGAAAGTTTTTTGTGAAGGTCAGGTTTAGGGGTAGGGTTAGGGGATAGAATCTATAGTTCGTAGAGTATAAATATCATTATGTCTATGGAGAGTCCTCATAAGCCACTCCAACGTGTGTGTGTGCTTATTTTGTTGTTTTTAAATAATATTTCTGAAAGTTACAGCGGTTGGTGAGGAGTAGTTAAAATCACGGATCTGTCCTGACATCCTCTACAGATAAAATAACCATAGTATCACGATGGTATTTCGTAGTAAAATAATTGTAACACCATATTACTGTAGTAACACCATTAATATAATCAAAATTATGTTTTCTGCCAAAAAAATCATAGTTACTACAATATTACTATAGTAAAACTACCTTTGTATTATTTTTTTATTTATTATAAATAATAATAAAGAAAATATTAAGAGTGGAGTTAAAAAATAGAATGGGAAGCGAGTAAAGACGCTGACTACCACCCCTGGAACTGCGAGTTCGAATACAGGGCATGCTGAGTGACTCCAGCCAGGTCCCCTAAGCAACCAAATTGGCCCGGTTGCTAGGGAGGGTAGAGTCACATGGGGTAACCTCCTCGTGGTCACTATAATGTGGTTTTCACTCTCAGTGGGGTGTGTGAAGCCTCCACATTTGCTATGTCTCCACGGTAACGTGCTCAACAAGTCACGCGTTAAGTTGCGTGGATTGACGGTCTCAGAAACAGAGGCGACTGAGATTCGTCCTCTGCCACCTGGATTGAGGCGAGTCACTATGCCACCTCGAGGACTTAGAGCGCATTGGGAATTGAGCATTCCAAATTGGGGAGAAAATGGGAGAAAAATCCCCCCCCCCCCCCAAAAAAAAGGAAATAGAATGGGAAAAATAATATAATAAATGCAAAACCGAACCCTGGTCGTACAGACACCGGCACACTTACACTCCACGCCATTGGAGCGACACTCTTAACATACATTGACTATTGGGGTTACATCTGAAAGCAAACGGTCACTCTGAAAAATAATCAATATGATCAAGCTTTGGGGCAACATTGGTTAATATCACATATTAACTACTAATAAAATACAATGATAGATAATGAATAACAAAGTTCGTAACCTACAGGTTTGAATTACATAGCATTTCTGGTTATCACATGTATAGCGTAAAACTCAAATGCATGTGTTGAGACAAATACTATACAAATAATGTGGTCACAATACTTTCAGCTTAATTCATGTAATGGAAAATTGTGATTCTTTTTCAAATATTTTATAATAATTAATTTGATAAGCTTCCATAAACATTGATTTTGTTCACTTTTTCTTTTGTTTTTATTGACAGAATAATATAACAATATTACACAATGGTATTCATATAAATTAATTCACTCACATTTGATAATCCTATTTATAAACAGAAAATATGGGCAAGCCTATTGGCACATAAAAAGAAAGCACAGGTTTAGAGTTTTTTAGACTTTTAGATTTTACAGTTTTTGGAAGTCACAATTGTTTGAATATCCGGTCTAATGATGCTCGCTCATAACGTCTGTGTGTATGTATAAAATACTCGAAAATTATAATTTTCTCTAATGAAATGTGAATTAATAAATACAAACAAATAACTCTCCAATGTGTAGATGTCATCGTGAATGCTGAGTGCTGCAGTAAAATCTTTATCATGCGTCTCCATTGCAACATTTAGCAAGAAACTAGATGTTGTGGTGTTTTTAAGTTTGTTGTTCTTCTTCTTTCTACTCTTTTTTTTCTTTTTTATGGTGGTTGGCAAAACAAGCGTAACATGCTTACAACTTAATGGTCATTACGCTGGGAGAAAGAGCTCTGAGGCATTCAGCTCTGGCCTGTTGAAATTCTATGGTTATAGCACCCCTTAGCGGTTTATGGCTGCCAGTGAACTGCTAATGACTCATTCACGTGGTGATCACGGCGGTAGAAAGCCTATTCTGAATGGATGCCCACTTTAATTATAAATAAAGATTGTTTAGATTATTTTCTCCCTCGCATCATTGTAACTTCTATCCCTCACTAGGGCTGGAGGACATTATTGAATATTTACAATACTTTTGCTGAAGATTAGCTACATTTTGAATATCGCAATCATTTTTATGCGCTTTATATTTGGCAATTAAAGGGGTCATGACATGATGAACCAAATTTTCCTTGATCTTTTGACATATAAAAGGTCATTCTACTATAAAAACATAATGTAAGTAATGCCTCATTCTCTACTTCCTTCACATTGTGATGTCACACAGTGTTAGACCGCCTCCACAACAACACATCAATGCCAACTTTACCTTATCACTTTCATAGCCCGCCCAGTAGTGGTGAGCAGTGAGATGGCAAAGAGAGAGCATGTCAGTCAAGAGCAGAAAGCCAATCATAGCAGTTGCCATTTACTATCAAGTCTTAAAGGAGATGCAGCACCAAAACCGAGTGTTTCTGGCAGATGCTCAGAGCAAAAAACTTCACTGATATTATACATTAAGTGAACCTCAAGGAACATAGTAAAATAATAAAAAATTCCCTAAAGAGCATTAACATAGTTTTCATGATTCCCTCCTTGTTTCACGGCTAATGAGAGCGTTGAGACTGAAAGATGTTGGTAACACTTTACAATATGGTTCTATTCATTAACATTATTTAATGCAACAGGTATCACGAACAAAACAAGTAACAATGATTTTTGACAGCATTTATTAATATTGGTTAATGTTAATATATCAAAATACTATTGTTCATTTTGGTTCATGTTAGTTCATATTGCATTAATATTAACAGACACAACTTTTAATGAAAAAACAAACAAACAAAAAAACATATTTGTATATGCATGTAATGTTTAATGTGTGTGTTCATGTATTTCATGTCTTTTATTTTGAAAAGTTTAGTTCCTGTTCCCTAGTCATGTGATGTCCTGTATTTCCTCCATGTTCATGTGTCTTGTTTTCATTGTACATTGTTTAATTATCTTGTTTAGATTTCTGTTTGTTCATTGGTTTATGTTCTCCCATGTCCATGTATTTAAACCCTCATGTTTTCCATTGTCGGTTGTCAAGTATTGAATGTGATTGTAGATGTTTAAGTCAAGTCAAGTCCATGATCATGTTCAGTTCACGTGTAGTTAGGGTTTTGGATTTCACATTTATTTAATCAATTGCACTTGTGTTCTCACTTCATCGTCATCGTCATTGCCTATGCCAGCTACAACATTACAGAATACTTGAACGACTATGAACCCAGCAATCCAGCTCCTCCGCCTACGTCAGGGGAATCGTCCCCTGGAGGACTGTGTGGAGGACTTTTGCGCTCTGGGCTACCGGGTGGATTTTAATGAGGTGGCCCTCATGGACTGTTTCCAATTTGGACTTTATGAGCCCATCTCTTCTCTGATGCCAGGCGGTAAGAGTACCCTCGCTCAGTATATCGACCTTGCCCTGCAGATCACTGGTTCTACATTCACTGTGGGGGAGGCGGATACCGAGCCAGAGTTCCACGTCATGGCCGCTGCCGAGCCAGAGTTCCACGTCATGGCCGCCGCCAAGCCAGAGTTCCACGTCATGGCCGCCGCCGAGCCAGAGTTCCACGTCATGGCTGCTGCCGAGCCAGAGTTCCTCATCATGGTCGCTGAGCTATCACCATCTTTTGCTCCATGCCATGTCACAGCAACGCCTCAGCTTGCTCCATGCCATGTCACAGCAACGCCTCAGCCTGCTTCATGCCATGTCACAGCAACGCCTCAGCCTGCTCCATGCCATCACAGCAATGCCTCAGCCTGCTCCATGCCATGTCACAGCAACGCCCCAGCCTGCTCCATGCCATGTCACAGCAACGCCTCAGCCTGCTCCATGCCACGTCACAGCCACGCCTAAGTCTGCTCCATGCCTTGTCATAGCCACATCTGAGCAGTTGGACCTGGAGATGGTTCCCTCCCTTGTACCCACCCTTATTTCTCCTGTGCAGGCAAGGGGAACTTAACCCTCTGACCCCTCCTGGACCCTCTGAGCCCCGGACTCTGCCTTGGCCTGTCGGTCCTTCAACATTGCCTTAGCTCTGCGTTCCCTTGGCTCCACTGTGGTCCTTCAGCCTGTCGGGGATCCTCGTCCCTCCGGCTCCTTCTTGGTCTGTCGGTCACCTGGCTCCGCCTTGGCTCTCCGATCCTCTGGCTGCGTCTCATCCCTCCGATCTGTCAGCTACACTGGGGACCTCCTTCCCTACGGCTCCACATTGGTCCTCAGTCCCACCGGCTCTGCCTCAGTCTTCCGATCCCCCAGCTCCTCCTTGCTCCTCCGAGCCTGCAGTGCCGCCTTGGTCCTCCGTGCCTCCGGCTCCACCCTGGCCCTTCGAGTCTTCAGCTACTCTACAGGTATCAAGTTCCATGGTGTCACCCTTCGAGTCTCTCACGGCTCCGCTTTCCATGGCTCCGCCCCTCAAGTCTCTCACAACCCCACCTTCCACAGCTCAACCCCTCAAGCCTCTCAGGGCCCCACCTTCCATTGACTCTGCCCTGGTCCCATGCCCCATGCCACGCCAAATGCCTCAAGCCCACACCCCCCCCCCCAGCTCCCTACAGAACTTTCGAACTATATCATGTTTATTGTGTGTGTTCATGTTTAGGAAGTTTAGTTCCTGTTCCCTAGTCATGTGATGTCCTGTTTTCCCTCCATGTTCATGTGTCTTGTTTTCATTGGTTCATTATTTAATTATCTTGTTTAGAGTTCTATTTGTTCATTGGCTTATGTTCTCCCATGTCCATGTATTTAAACCCTCATGTTTTCCATTGTCGGTTGTCAAGTATTGAATGTGATTGTAGATGTTTAAGTCAAGCCAAGTTTATGTCAAACCATGTTTAAGTCAAGTCAATTCATGTTCATGTTTATGTTTATGTTTAGTTTAGTTCACGTGTAGTTAGGGTTTTGGATTTCACATTTATTTAATAAATTGCACTTGGGTTCTCACTTCATCGTCATCGTCATTGCCTGTACCAGCTACAACATTACAATGCAAAAATTAACAATAACCAAGATTAATAAATGCTGTAAAAGTATTCATGTTAACTATTGTGTTAACTAATGTTAATAAATACAACCTTATTTTAAAGTGTTAATGAAAGTTTAACATAGTGTCTCTGATTTAAACTTCAGCAACAAAAACACTGTTAGAGTTGGTAAGTTTCATTAAATTTGTTTCTGTGAATCAGTTTAAAATTCTGATTCTGTGATTCATTTTCGTCATCACTCAAAAATGTTCACTGAAGTCCCTGCGTGACATATTTCACATATTACAATGTTTTAGTAAAAATATGTGTAAAAATATTAAAACGTTTAAGTAAACATATATGTACAAATATTGCTGTTTATTACTATGTATTGTTATATGCCTTGAGTATTTTTTACTAGATTTTTAGTGTATTTTACTTCTGCATTAAACATTTTGAATCTACTTGGCAACAAGGACTGTTTATTTGAAATGATGATTCCTCTGATAAAAAAAAAAAAAAATGAAGCCATTTCAGAGCAAATACAATATAATGTGTGTGTATATATATACAGTACTGTGCAAAAGTTTTAGGCACTTGTGGAAAATGTTGCATAGTGAGGATGTCTTCAAAAATAATGACAAATAGTTTTCATTTATCACTTAATGTCATACAAAGACCAGTAAACATAAAAAAAGCTAAATCAATATTTGGTGTGACCACCTTTGCCTTTAAAACAGCACCAATTCTCCTAGGTACACCTGGACACAGTTTTTCTTGGTTGTTGGCAGATAGGATGTTCCAAACTTCTTGGAGAATTCACTACAGTTCTACTATCTATTTAGGCTGTCTCAATTGCTTCTGTCTCTTTATGTAATCTCAGACTGACACGATGTTCAGTGGGGGGCTTTGTGGGGGCATGACATCTGTTACAGGGCTCCCTGTTCTTCTATTCTAATCTTTTCTATTTGCAAAAGTAATGTTTTGGAGTCTAACATTTATATTTCCTATTGACACACTAAAGCTGAAGATATAAATGGCCATCTTAAGACAAATGCTTTTGTGAAACATCTTAAGTGCCTAAGACTTTTGCACAGTACTGTATATTTATATATATTGCCCAGCCCTTATCCTAAAAATATTTACAGAATATTTCTTCTGTTTCTCTTATGAAATAAACACATCTATTCTTCTGTAGTGGACGGCGTGTGGAATGAGTGGTCCAACTGGAGTTCCTGTTCTTCATCCTGTTCTAATGGGACAATGCAGCGCACACGGGAGTGTAATGGGCCCTCGTATGGGGGCTTAGAGTGTCAGGGCGAGTGGCTGCAGAAACAGGATTGCTTCCTAAGAGAGTGTCCTGTTGATGGTCAATGGCAGCTCTGGAGCTCTTGGGCTGGTTGTACCAAAACATGTGGTGGAGGGAGCCAACAAAGGCAAAGGGTGTGCTATGGCCCCTTCTTTGGTGGGGAGTCATGTCCAGGGGACAGAGAGGAAGTTCGACGTTGCAATGAGAAGAGATGTCCTGGTAAGACGTTCGTGTTTTAAGCCAAAATTCTTAAAGTTCATACTGCAGCATGTCTTCTACAGTTTAGGAACTTGTTAAGCGTTTCATATTGTATTAGTGAAGTGGTTATCAAATCTGGTCCTAGATGGGTACCTGCAATGCACATTATGGATGTCTAATTTTGGATTTCCTTATTTAACACACCTAATCCAACTCATCAGCTCATTAGCAGAGGCTCCAAAACATGGGGCGAATTCCATTTGGAAGTAAGCATTCCTTTACCCTACTCACTCCAAAATACAGAGCTCTTGAATTGAGTACTCTGAAAGGAGCAGAGCATTTCTGTCTCATGGGTGGCTGTTTGGAACATGTCGTGGAACACATACGTCATCGCCACTTTATTTTGAATTGGAAGCTAATAAGATAACATAGCAGCAAAATTTGTGCTTTTAGCTGTTAAGATTGCAGTGGCATTAAAAAGCCACAAATATTGCCTCTTCATGTCTTTAATGAAGACATCATTAAAATACTGTCTCTCCTTGTGGCATTTGGTAAGAACAAACCAGCATGAAAACATATAAACATCTAATGGTGCGTCTAGAGAGTCGAATCGACCAGAAGTCATTCATTTTCTATGGCAGCCAGCGTCTCTCGGTGGCGAGAAGCGGCGCGTCCGTGGTCGGCGCGTCTTGGGCGTTGTGGGCGTCAGAGGAAAGTTCAAATGCGGGCAACATTATGATAATGAGCTTTGACGCGGTCCGGCGGCAACCTATTGGAATATAGAAGTGCTCCACTCTAGCGAAGTCTAGAGAACACAACAGAGTAAACTTTGATTCCCACCAAACAATAGTTCCGAAGACAAAATGGAGGAGAAACTAATTATTGCCGTGGCGGGTTTTCCCGTAATATACGATCTGTCCCTGTTTGCTTACAGGGATATAAATAATTTTAAAAAACGATGCGTGGACAAAGGTATCTGAAATTGTTGGTGTGCCAGGTGAGTTGATGAAGTGGATATTATGGTTTATATAATATTATATATAATATATTGCATGCTAATTTTGGCGCCACAGCATGCAAAGCCGTGCTGCCTGATCAATTGTTAACACATTTACACAATCAGCGTTTGTCTTTTTATATTTAATTACTTTCTGCCATCGATCAATTTCTTTCACATTTAAAAGATTTCATGAGGATATACGCTACTTGTGATAGGTCAGCAAAAAGATTCCGGTCGACATGTCTGGATGTTTTGCGGCCCCTTTAAATATAGTTCACAAAACCAAGCATTCCGAAAGAACGTTGCCGCCTATTTTAACTACGTCAGAGCGTCCACTAATCTTCGATAGCATTGTTGGCAGGGCAGCCAGAGCAAATTTTTATGCTCTCGCCTCCTCTGGTCTGAACGCATGGTAAGGAATACTGCCAGCGAATAGTCCTTGAGTGTACGAGCGCAACTGAGGATTTAAAAGTTTTCCTTAAGTTTCTAACAGTCTTGTGGAAGAGCCCTTTGTGAAGGGATTCAGTTGCTCACTTTCATTTGCAACAACATTTGAGTAGTGTTCCAGGCATTCCCTTCAAGGGCACCAAAATGCTGTTTGGAACTGGCCCCTGAACTGGGTGTGTCAGATAAGGGAGACCAGACCAGGATTTAGAGCCACAGTTTAAGTGTGTCATCCTTCTCGAACTTCTTCAACTGTGTTATATTTGTTACTTTGTTCACATTTAAAGGACCTCAAGTTGTATTTTGCAGGATTGTTGCAGATATTTTGTTTTCCCTCTGACGTCTGTGGTTTAATGCAGAGCCACATGAGATCTGTGAAGAGGAGAATTTCTCCAACGTAGTGTGGAAGAGAACTCCTGCAGGAGACACAGCGGCTGTCCGCTGCCCTCCAAATGCTGTGGGTAAGACATGACTCATACAAACACAAACACACACACACAGGGATCATCACCAAAAGCTGCACACAGACATATTCAGCACCACGGACAGCCCCAGACGCTTAGTTTAAAGAAGTTAAAGGGATAGTTCACCCAAAAAAACTTAATTCTGTCATTTACTCACCCTCATCATTCCAAACCCATATGAATTTCTTTCTTACATGGAACACAAAAGGAGATGTTTGGCAGAATGTTAGCTCCTTTTGTCTCCTTTTGAAAAAAGTCTCTTTTTGTGTTCTACAAAAGAAAGAATGTATTTGTAACAACATGAGATGAGACATGAGACAACATGAGGGGAAAATGATGACAGAATTTTCATTTTGGGGTGAACTATCCCTTTAAAGTAAACCAGCAATACCTTCATTAACAGCCATTCAGTACAATTCATTAATAATCAATTCATGTTCAAGCTCTTTTCATGATGGCTCATTTCTTTGGTGCAGGACTAATTCTTCGGCAATGTTCATTGGACAATGAGGGCATTGCATACTGGGAGAACCCAACTTACATGAAGTGTGTCTCTAATGATTACCGCAGTATCCAAACACTGGTGAGCTCAAACATATCTCCAAACTTAGCCAAGAAATGATCATGCAGACCAAATCCAAAATGGTGTCTTCAAACTTGTTGTTGATCTTTCTCTACTCCAGACCAGAGATCACTTGTCTAAGGCTCAGAGGGGGCTTGTGGGAGATGGGGTTTCTGAGGTGATGACCAAATTGAGGGTGACCTCCAGTGATGGAACAAGCTACAGTGGAGACCTTCTAGCTATCATAGATGTACTAAAGAACATGACAGAGATCTTTAGGAGATCTTATTACAGCCCCAGTAATGCAGACATGAGAGTAAGTATTCTGAATTTTTTGCTTGGTTCCAAATGAAGGAAACTTTGCTTAAGTGAACTGACTCTGAATGTTTCTCTGTCATGTGGTTTTGTTTGCAGAATTTTGTGCAGTCAGTTAGTAACCTACTAATGGAAGAAAACAGGGAGAGGTGGGAGGAGGCCCAACTGGTGAGTCACCCTTTACTCTCAATCATTCTCAAATGATTAACACAAATGCTTCATTCTTTCATTCACTATTTATTTCAGTCATTCTTTCACTCATTCATTAATTCACCTACTCATTCCCTCCATTTTCATCTATTCACATTGTTTCACTCTCGTTTACTCAGTAATTGTGCTAGATTCAGCTGGTTTTAAAGATGATTAATTGGCTTCTTTTCTCCACTTCACTGCACATATTTCTTTCAGCTTAATGTCTCCTGCTGTTTAGAAAGATCATTAGTTAGGTTAGGATGTATGTCTTAAAACAAGCTTCAATTTACATTCTTAAAAAGGATGTCATAAAAGCTTGTGCACACGCTAAACTGCATGAGTATAGTAATTTTAAGAAAATTAATTAATTAATCATTAATTCACTTAAAAACAGAATCACATTGTTAAAGGAAAACTTACAAAATATTTTTTGAAATTAAGCTGTTTCTTTCTTGCAGCTGGGCCCTAATGTTAAGGAGCTGTTTCGTCTAGTGGAGGACTTTGTGGACGTCATCAGTCTTCGCATGAAGGACTTCCAAGATAACTATGAGGTTACAGACAACTTGGGTTAGTTTCTGATGACATTCTCTGGTCATACCTTGTTTTTCTCCTGTCTGATGACATAAGAGGCTAGTAGTAGTTAGGGCTGGAAATGGGATGGAGTGAATTTCATGGGGTAACGGCATTCCCGTTCAAACTGACTACATTTGTTAGGAGTATAAAGAGTATTTCTATCTTTTCTCCACTAAATAGCCTATGAAATCTATGTGGGTTCAGCACATAAATGCGTGGGATCTTCTGCGTCTGTGGTTGCGCAGTGTTGACTATCGTGAGTGGCCAGAACACATTCACGCAACAGATCAACAGATACACACGGGAATCCACGGGCAACCGATCCACACATTCACGCAACAGATCCACACGCGCTCAATTTCCAAATCCACGCACCAGAAGAATGCACAAATATACGGTTCCCTATCTGTCACTCACTTGACGTTGTGTCAATGTAGTGACACTAGGGGTCGCCCTTGGGAGCCCCAAACACCTCTGATCTTTGAGAAGAGGCCAATGGGAATTGGCAAGTGGAATTTGCATGCCACTCCCCTGGACATACGGGTATAAAAGGAGCTGGCTCGCAACCACTCATTCAGATTTTGTCTTCGGAGCTGAGCGGATGTATTCAGTGAGCTGAATTACTCTGCCGATCCATTCACCTCGAAAGCTGTTGGATTTTGGTGCATTACAGCGGTTTCTCCCTCTCGTGCACCGGTGGAGTGCAGAGAATGCCCCTGGGCACTTCAGCAGCTAAAAGAGTATATTCCTCTACTAAAAGAGTATATTTTTCCTTCTAAAAGAGTGGCACTTACGGAGAGCGTCTTTTTAAAGATGCCTTTCCGTTTGTGTTTAATTTCTGGTTGCAGTCGTTACCTCTCCGCTTCCGACGGCCACGATTGCTGTCTTACGTGCTTGGGTGCTGCCCATTCGGAGACAGCGTTGGTGGATGGGTCAAGTCCTCACTGCGAGAACATAACCATGCCAACGTTAGGATCACGGCTTTCTTTCGTCAGAGGGAAAGCTACCAAAGCAGCTCCCCGCCTCGGTCCTTCTACCTACGGGTATGAGATCATATCGGTTAGCACTGGGGGTGATTTGGGGATCCAAATGGGAGCCGCTCCACCGGGTAACCCCCCACAGACCTCCCATTCCCCAGCACGCTCGTTCGCCCGGGCGAGTTCTGGGATGAGACTGCCGGCTCGTCTCAGCGCGAAGAGGATGAGCTGTCGATCGTAGCATCGGAGAGCGGGCTTGTCCTGTCTGATGCCGAGGACTCGGCTGGGCTCCCATCTTCGGGTGCGGTCACCCAGTCGCAGGCCGGTGTGGAGCTGATGTTTTCCCTCCTCCCCCGTCCCTGACCGGTCCTATAGTGGGTATCCGGAGCCAGGTAAGTGCTTCGATGTCCCCAGACTCAGCACGGCCACAAGTTCGGGGCCCGAGCCCCCTCAATGTGGCGCCTCAAGCTCCACCCCACCCGCCGGTACGTCCGACGCGATTGTCCCCTTGGTCCCCCTCGCCCGGAGTTTGGAGGCATGGCATGTGCTTTCCAACCTGTCACGATGGCTGACCAGCACCGTCCGACTCGGCTATGCAATTCAGTTTGCCAGGCGTCCGCCCAGATTCAACGACATCCGTTTCACCTCAGTGAAGGGCGAGAATGCCACTGTCCTGCGTGCGGAGATCGCGACCCTTCTGCAGACGCAATAGAGCCTGTCCCTCCATCCGAGATGAAGAAGGGGTTCTACAGCCCCTACCTCATCGTACCGAAGAAAGGCAGTGGGTTTTGGCCAATCTTGGACTGCAAGTGCTGAACCGGGCCTTGCACAGACTCCTGTTGAAGATGCTGATGCAGAAACACATTTTATCAAGTGTTCGGCATCAAGATTGGTTCGCTGCGGTAGACCTGAAGGACGTGTACTTCCACGTCTCGGTTTTACCTAGACACAGGCCCTTCCTGCGTTTTGCTTTCGAGGGTCGGGTGTACCAGTACAAGGTCCTCCCCTTCGGTCTGTCCCTGTCGCCTCACGTCTTCACGAAAGTTGCAGAGGAAGCCTTGCCCCGCTAAGGGAAGTGGGCATCAGCGTCCTCAACTATCTCGATGACTGGCTAATCCTAGCTCACTCTTGGGATTTGTTGTGTGCGCACAGGGACCTGGTGCTCAGGCACCTCAGCTGACTGGGGCTTCGGGTCAACTGGGAAAAGAGCAAGCTCTCCCCAGTTCAGAGCATCTCTTTTCTCGGGTTGGCGTTAGACTCAGCCTTGATGATGGCGCGCCTCATGAGCGAGCACGCGCAGTCAGTGCTGAACTGCCTGAAATCATTCAGGTGGAGAACGGCGGTCCCACTGAAGCAATTTCAGAGGCTTCTGGGGCATATGGCATCCTCGGTGGCGATCACGCCGCACGGGCTGATGTATGTGAGACCGCTTCAGCACTGGCTTCAGACTCGAGTCCCGAGATGGGCATGGCACCATAGGGCACATCGTGTGGTCATCACGTTGATCTGTTGCCACTTGTTCAGCCCTTGGATGTTCCTGGCATTTCTTTGGGCAGGGGTTCCCCTAGAGCAGGTCTCCAGGTGAGTCATCGTCATGAAAGATGCCTCAAAGTCAGGCAGGGGTGCCGTGCGCAACGGGCATGCAGCCGCCGGCTCCTGGACGGGGCCGTGACTGCGTTGTCACATCAACTGCCTCAAGTTGCTGGCAGTGTTGCTCGCCCTGCAGAGGCTTCGGCCATTGATCCAGGGCAAGCACATGTTGGTCCAGACAGACAGCACAGCGACGGTAGCATACATCAGCCGCCAAGGTGGCTTGCGCTCCCGTCACATGTTGCAACTCGCCCGCCATCTCCTCCTCTGGAGTCAGCAGCGACTCAAGTCGTTGCGAGCCACTCACATCCCGGGCGACCTCAACAGCGCTGCAGACGTGCTGTCATGGCTGGTCACGCTCAGCGGAGAGTGGAGACTCCACCCCCAGGTGGTCCAGCTGATTTGGAGTCGATTCGGTCAAGTGCAACAGCACTTCCCCGGGAATCCTCCCACTGCTCGCTCTGGTATGCCCTCACCGAGGCTCTCCTCGGCACAGACGTGCTGGCACACAGCTGGCCCCGGGGGCTACGCAAGTATGCGTTCCCCCCAGTGAGCCTACTTGCACAGACCCTGTGCAAGGTTAGGAAAAGAAAAAGGTTAGAATTAATAGGGTTAAGACCAAAATAAAAGAGAAATTGGGTTTAGGAAAAGAAAGAGGTTAGGATTAGAATTGGGGTAAGGGGAGGGGGTTAAATAAAATAATAAAATAGGATTAGAAAAAGAAGATGGTTAAAATTAATAGGGTTAAGACCAATACAAATTTAAATTAGGTTTAGGGAGAAAAAAAAGTTTAGGATTAGAATTGGAGTAAGGGAAGGGCATTGAATTAAACCAAACATGAAGAATCTTTGGTATTAATTCAAAAAAAAAAAAAAAGGAAGAAAGGGTTTTAGGAGAAGGAAGAAAAGAAAGGAAAAAACATTTATATATATAAAAAAAATATTTTAACTGAATTGTAATAAATGAATTTACTTGAGAAACAAAAGGAATCAAGGTTTTGGGGTGGCATGGTGGCTCAGTGGTTAGCACTGTCCCAGGTTCAGCCTTTCTGTGTTGAGTTTGCATGTTGTCCCCATGTTAATGTGGGGGGTTTCCTCCAGGTGCTTCAATACAAGTCCAAAAACATGCAGGTTAAGTGAATTAGAGACTCCAAAATTGCCCTGTAGATGTGAATGAGTGGCATAAAACCTGTGTTAAGTCAAATATGTAGATCACAGTTGGTCTGCTGTGGCGACCCCTAATGGGAGCAGCTGAAAGAGGAAGAAAAAGAATCAAGGATTTATGTTCCTTTTAATATTGTTTGTGATTTACCTTCACCAAACTCACTTTGTGCTTGTGATTTTATATATCTAATAAGGCGTTTTGAGTAGTTTGTTAGTTAGGCAAACAACAATGTTACATACAAACAACAAATTGATTAATTAGTTAGTTAGTTAGTTAGTCAACAATGTTACATACAAACAACAAATCAGTTAGTTAGTTAGTTAGTTAGTTAGTTAGTTAGTTAGTTAGTCAGTCAGTCAGTCAGTCAGTCAGTTAGTTAGTTAGTCAATTAGTTAGTTAGCCACACAAAAATTTTACATACAAACAACAAATTAATTTAATGATAATTTAGAGACAATTACATACAAAGGAAACAATAGCACAAAAATAACATTGAATATACAGTATAATTAATAATAATAATAAAAACAAAAGAATGGACAGAACTTTACACAATAAAAATGCGCTCAAGATCTTTTATAAGTGCTATTATTATTTTATTAGTGCATTATTATTGCTCCAAATAATGAAAGTGTGGTTAGTTTGAAGCTGTATAGATAATATTTGAATAGCTAGCAACAAAAGACAGATATTATAAAAGAATAAAATAATTTGAGCTGAGAGAGTTTGTACTATAGAGTCTTCTGACATGACACTCTAGTTGAGATGTAACCTCTGCGCAGTCAGTATTTTGATGTTCTCACTGTTCCCTGTGGGTTTTCCCTCCAGTGTTGAGTATTCACAAGCGGCCTGTCGCCGGAAATTCAGATATCACTTTTCCCATGAAGGGATGGAGGGGGATGGTGGACTGGGCTCGCAACTCTGAGGACAAAGTTAGAGTGGCCAAAAACATCCTTGTCACTGAAAAAACAAGTAAGAAACAAGGAGAATCATACACAGTTCTACACACATACACATACTTTGACTAAGTAGTAAACACACTCTGGCATTAATTGCACACAAAAATGTGCTCCAGACACATTGACACTTGGTGCTCATGAGAATTGCACAGGTTCATATCTCGCCTGCATTGCATGCCAATTCTTCCCTGGTTTGTGCTGGCTTGTCAGAGGTGTGACTTGCGTTTAGCTCATCTGATCCAGACACATTGAGCCTTTGTGCTCATGTGGGAAGCACAGAATCAACTCTTGCCCATGCATGCAGATTCTATTCCCAATAATTCCCTGTCTCCCCTCTACTGGCTTTCTCAATAAAAGCAGCAAAAAGCTCGAATATAAAAAATAATGTACTAGCTCTAATATGAAACTCTGTTTATAAACAAATCTTCCAGACAGAAAGTTAGGCTAGAAAGTAGATTGCTGTAGACTGTGAAATGTACGTCATGTCCGACTTTACAGGCCTTTAAAGAAGATCCTTCCCCTGTGACTATGCTAATAGAGGAGTTGCTAATTAATCAGGAGGTGGCAGGAGCCAATCAAGAGCAATTAAGTTTAATTCCCCCTCCCATTGGGAGATCTGTTGCCATGCCACCAGTGGCGGACTGACAGGTCGTCAAGCATAGGACATGCTGAGATGAGCGTTTATATTAACGATGGTTTTGGATGAGACAAATGACCTCTGGTGGATATGAAGAGAGAAAACACTTATGGAAAACACGCACGCTTCCACAGAGCAGACTAAACTATCTCATCCTAGTCTCGTATACAGCTTATTCTGACCAACAACCACCCACTTAGGCAGGAAGAGCTGTCTCACTGACATTTAAAGCAAACTGTCACAGTTCGTATTGTCCCTACATGCTGTTTAGTTGGTTATCTGACATATACAATACCATAAAAGTAGACTGGCATAGAAAAATGTATGTAAATAATGTGTAGAAAGTCTAAGTACAATACAGAAAATAAGTACAGACTATTTCACAGACATAAATAAGAAAGCATCTTATCTTGTTGATATCTAGTTTACTTGCTACAATCCGGCTCAAACAAAACTCTTAATATCTTACAAAAAAATGCCACTTTTAATGTCACTAACCTAGCTAACTTTGGAAAATCCAGTGATTGTTTCATCCTCAAAAGCACTCATCGTATTAACCCAGTACCTTGTAAACATGACTTTGATCCAGGAAGACTGATATAAACAGCCTATGTGCCCTTATGTGTGGAAGTCATGCCCAGCCAGCCAATCAGATTAGTGCTTTCTAATGTCCCCTAAATAGCATGAACATTCCTCCAGTACACTGTGTTGCAGATAAATGCCCCCTCAGGTCTCATCTGTTCCCATTATTGTGGCTGTGGCCATGGCATATTGGTAGACATGCTTGGGGAAGGCGGCAAGCAAAAACACAATTACCCCGATGGAGTCCAAAACAGTCACACGCACACACCCTCCCGCCTTTGTAACTTTTATGTTCTTGCCCATGGGAGCTCAGCTCTAGCCCTGGAGCAGTGGCCTCTGCCCGCTGCCTGGCACACCCCCACCATCTCTCTCTCTTTCTTGCCCTACAGCATATGCCAGTCTGCCAGGCTCTAGTCCACATGTTTTTGCATGAGCTGAAGCAATGTAGCTTGAAGACCAGATGGACTTTATGTGTGTGTGTGCATTGTTTTAGGAGATCCTGCTGCCCACTGTTCTCTGACAGTGATGCAGTGAGTGTGACAGAGGCTGGACCGCTGCCCTTCCATCTCACGCGTACCTTTTAACCTGCTTTAGTCTCTTCATTAGTGCTGGAAATATGGCCTTGTCATTGCAAATCAACAGGCGATTCCAATATGTGTCATCATTAAGCATGTATCTATGCATGCACAGTACTCTGCAAAAGTTTTAGGCACTTTTGAAAAATGTTGCATAGTGAGGATTTTTTCAAAAATAATGCTATAAATAGTTTTTGTATTATTTATAAATTAAAGTCATACAAAGTCCATTAAACACAAAAAATATTTGGTGTGACCACCTTTGCCTTAAAACAGCACCTAGACACTGTTTTTCTTGGTTGCTGGCAGATAGGATGTTCCAAGCTTCTTGGAGAATTCGCCACAGTTCTTCTATCTATTTAGGCTGTCTCAACTGCTTCTGTCTCTTCATGTAATCCCAGATTGACTAGATGTTCAGTGGTTGGCTCTGTGGGGGCCATGCCACCTGTTCCATTGCTCCCTGTTCTTCTATTCTATTCTATTCTATTCTATTCTATTCTATTTATAATAGTAATGTTTTGGAAATCTAACATTTATATTTCCTATTGACACATTAAAGCTGAAGATATCGAGACTCAAGATGGTGCTGAGTATGGCTGCTGCATTGCGAGCTCCGATACAACATTGCAGTTTTTTGTTTGTTTTGTTTACTGTTCTTATGTTTTTTGTCTTGGATGTTGTCTGCCTTATTGTCTACGACAGACAAACACTTTTGGACATTGGTTCTGCAATTGCACATCTGTAAACCGGACTTCAAATTCCTCAATGCCGACCCGCTGTTTACAAACACGGCAGCGGAGCCCTTTGTCTGGGCAGCCCGGTCGTGGAAACGCAAAAGGAAAAGGGGAAGGAGAGCCGGCATTCTCATCAGAGTAAGACGTCGCGCAAATCGACCCCCGCTACCCAGTATTCTGCTGGCAAATGTTCAGTCTCTGGACAACAAACTCTGTGAGCTGAGAGTGCAGATCTCTTTCCAACGAGAGACGAGGGACTGCTGCATTATCTGCCTTACAGAAACTTGGATGTCTGCTGAGATTCCAGATTCAGCCATCGAACCCGCGGGGTTCTCTGTGCAACGAGCGGACAGAGCGAAAGACCTCTCATGTAAAAGCAGAGGTGGTGGTGTATGTTTTATGATCAACAAATCCTGGTGTGATCAGAGGAATGTACATTCTATCAAGTCTTTCTGCTCTCCTGATCTGGAATTTCTCATGCTTCTGTGTCGACCATTCTGGCTACCGAGGGAATTCACAGCGGTCATTATCACTGCTGTATACATCCCCCCACAAGCCGACACAGACCGGGCACTCAAGGAACTGTTTGGGAGTATAAGTGAGCAGGAAACCGTGCACACTGAGGCCGTGTTCATTGTGACCGGGGACTTTAACAAAGCCAATTTTAAATCAATCGCACCAAAACACCACCAACACATCAGTTTCAACGCACAAGGGGACCGGGTTTCGGACCATTGCTACTCTCCCTTCCGAGATGGCTACAAATCTCTCCCCCACCCACCATTTGGCAAATCGGACCACTCTTCCATTCTGCTTCTGCCTGCTTACAGGCAGAAACTGAAACAGGAAGCACCCACCCTCAGAACGATCCAGTGTTGGTCTGACCAGTCAGATTCTACGCTACAAGACTGTTTTGATCACGCCGACTGGGAGATGTTCCGGTCCGCCTCTGATGACAACATCGAAGTTTACGCTGATAGCATAATGTGTTTCATCAGAAAGTGCATGGAGGATGTTGTTCTGACCAAAACAATATGGATCTACCCCAACCAGAAGCCATGGATAAAAAGCGATATTCGCGCTGCACTTGATTTTAATTCCGGGAACGCGGAGGAGCATAAACAAGCCAGTTATGCGGTCCGCAAAACTATCAGAGCAGCCAAACGCCAGTACAGGGACAAGATTGAAGGACAGTTTAACACCACCAACTCTAGAAGCATGTGGCAGGGAATTAATATCATCACAGACTTTAAAGGGAATAAAAACTCTGCCGTGAACACCGCTGCCTCTCTCGCGGATGAGCTAAATACTTTTTATGCTCGTTTTGAGGGAAATAACACCACCCTCGTGGAGAGAGCTCTCGCGGTCGAAGCTACAGTGGTTAGTTCACTCTCCGTCTCTGTAGCGGATGTAACCCGATCCTTCAGACGGGTGAATATCCGTAAAGCCGTGGGTATTCCAGGCCGCATAATCAGAGCATTTTCAACCTTTCCCTCTCCTTGTCTGTGGTCCCCACATGCTTTAGAATGTCCACCATTGTGCCTGTTCCAAAGCAATCCAAAATCACTTGCTTAAATGACTGGCGTCCTGTTGCTCTTACCCCCATCATCAGCAAATGCTTTGAGAGACTATTCAGAGATTACATCTGCTCTGTGCTGCCTTCCTCACTGGACTCATTGCAGTTTGCTTACCACAACAACCGCTCCACTGATGATACCATTGCATCTACAATACACACTGCTCTCTCCCACCTGGAAAAAAGGAACACTTATGTGAGAATGCTGTTTGTAGACTACAGCTCAGCATTCAACACCATAGTGCCCTCCAAGCTTGATGTGAAACTCTGGGCTCTGGGCTTAAACAGCTCGCTGTGCAGCTGGATCCTGGACTTCCTGTCAAGCTGATGCCAGGTGGTTAGAATGGGCAGCAACATCTCCTCATCACTGACCCTCAACACTGGAGCCCCATAGGGCTGTGTTCTCAGCCCACTCCTGTATTCTCTGTACACACATGTCTGTTTGGCTCCAATGCCATCATTAAGTTTGCTGATGATACGACGGTGGTAGGTCTAATCACTGACAATGATGAAATGACCTACAGAGAGAAGGTGCACACTCTGACATGCTGATTTCAGGAGCACAACCTCTCCCTCAACGTCAGCAAGACAAAGGAGCTTGTGGTGGACTTCAGGAGGAAAAGACAGAGAACACAATCCCATCACCATCAATGGAGCACCGGTGGAGAGAGTCAGCACCTTCAAGTTCCTCAGTGTCCACATCACTGAGGAACTCACATAGTCCGTCCATACTGAGGCCGTTGTGAAGAAGGCTCATCAGCGCCTCTTCTTCCTGAGACAGCTGAGGAAGTTTGGAATGAACCGCCATGTCCTCACAAATTTCTACACCAGCACTGTAGAGAGCATTCTGACTGGCTGCATCACTGCCTGGTACAGCAATAGCATCACCCACAACCGCAAAGCCCTGCAAAGGGTGGTGCGAACTGCCAGACACATCATCGGAGGTGAGCTTCCCTCCCTCCAGGACATATATACCAGGCAGTGTGTGAAAAAAGCTCGGAGGATCAACAGAGACTCCAGCCACCACAGCCATGTGCTGCTCTCACTGCTACCATCAGGCAGGTGGTATCGCAGCATCAGGACCCGCACCAGCCGAATTCATGACAGCTTCTTCCCCCAAGCAATCAGACTTTTGAACTCTTGATCTCTCACGATCAATATACATCAGCACTGCACTTTATTAATCTTATTATCACACACTGGACTGTCATAAATTATATTCTCTCTTAACAACACATTGGCAACTGACTATCAACCGACAGCCTAAATGTCAATACAGTACAATACAACCTACTGTATATTTTATATATACTATATATACTATTTTTATTGTATAATGTGTATTCTACATTGTGTGTATGTGTATTCTATATTGTGTGTATTGTATATAGTTATTTGTATTTTATATCATAATATTTGTAATTATGTGTATATTAGATATGTAAATTTTGATGTGTAAATCTGATGTTTATTGTAAATTGGTGTATGTCTCATCACTGTCATGACTGCTATGTTGCTCGGAACTGCACCCAAGACTTTCACCCACTATTGCACTTGTGTATATGGTTGTGTGACAATAAAAGTGATTTTGATATAATTAAGACAAATGTTTTTTGTGAAACATCTTATGTGCCTAAGACTTTTGCACAGAACTCTATGTGTGAACTTTTTATGCACCTGGGAAGATCCTACATCTGATTTGTGCAGGCGTTATTATACAAGTTGGAAAACAAAATACGGAAATAGACTGGCAGCCACCTAGCAACCACCCAAAAGCCCTAGCAACCCGCAAAGCAGCATGCTAAAAACACTGGGGGCACCTTAGCAACCACATAGTAATTCCCTGGCAACTATTCACAACACCCTATGGTTATTTACAGGAGAAACTGAATTTTCTATTTTAAAAAAAAATAAATGCCTGATTTCCATTAAATCTGTGTAATGTGTACAGAACCAAACAGAACAACTAGCTGTAAATGTGATGTAATTTAGAAGCACAAAACTTTGCTGAGAGAAAAAAAAAAACAATGGCAAAACTGTTTTCTGTTGTACCAGTGGTTAAGATTTGTAAATGCATCTTCTCAACTTTTTCACAACCTATATGATTGTACATGATATAGTACATGACAACAAATTATTAATTATTTTGAATAAAGCATTCCGTAAAGGGTGAGTCATTTGCTTTAGAGAGACTACAGTTGATTATAAGTTTAGTTGTTTATAACAAATTAAAGCTGATGTGTGTAATTTTTCGATGTTAAAAAATGTATGTTTACATGCACACCAATTCACTGATAACTACCAAAGATCAGCTTGTTTAAAAAAATATGATGACTTAAAAAAAAAAATGGTTACATGAGACTAATAATCATCTGATCAGTCTCTGATTTTTATGTCAAACCGTTAATAGGCATGCGCATAGCACTTGCTGGTAAAAATGCTGGTAAAGATGTTTACATTCAATGCAAAATGGGCAAACAACTACATATGTTGATCGGTTTATGCTTAAACCATTTAGGACCTTAACCCCGATAAAGGAAAGCCGTTGATGGCTTTCAATGCACTCAAAGTTATTTTTGCAATTCCGTATGGTGACACTAGTGTCACAGAAATGATACACTTCAGCTTTAATATTATTGAATACAGCACTTAAATTGAAATTACTTCACAAAATGATTTAATAGCCACTTCAGTAGAGTAGCTTTCTTCTTTCATGTGAACACAGACTTCACAACATCTTAGCAACTCGAGTATTGAGGTATTGAGAATTCTGAGTTTCGACTACCCTTGGTCATTCATGTGCACGTAATGGGTAATTACGATATTTCTGTCTCTATTTGAGGGCTGCATATGTGAATGTCAGTGTATTTGTGCACATTTGTGTTTTTGGGTATGTACTGAAGGTGTGTGTAAACATACATTTGAAAGCATCAGTCATGTGGGACAACCCTGTGGTGAGAAGCTGGAGGGGAGAGAAAGTGAGAGAGTGAGCAAAAGAGTAACCTGCAATCTCGCCTACAGTTACATTACAGGTCCTAAATGAAGGGTTTCATTACTCGACACTGCTCTTCCACAAACAACACAATACACACCACTCAAGTGATCTCATTCATAGCTTTTCTTTTCCTCAACACATTGCTTTATGGCTGTTTTTGGAGGAATGTGATCTGTCTATATCTGTTATATGTTTGTGTTACAGATGAAGAAGATGCATCAGCTTTTGTGACTGGCATTGTACTCTACAGAAACTTAGGCAGTATTCTCTCTCTACAGAGGTGAGACTTCAATCGTAAACTCCCATAGTAAATTCTAATTTAATTCAGTGCTAAAGTATTGTTCTGTTTGTTTTGAACAGTCCAACATAGTAACATTTGCTCAACATTTGACCAACCTGTTTATCCAGACAACAGTGGATGGGGCTAAAGGAGTGTTTGTGAAACTTGTTTCGAAACATCATGAAGTCATTGTTTTGGAGTTCCATGTGGTGCCACAATTCCTCACTTTACCATTAATGGGATAGTTCACCCAGAAATGAAAATTCTCTCATCATTTGCTCACTCTAATGCCATTCCAGATGTGTATGAATTTTCTTTCTTCTGCAGAACACAAACAATGATTTTTATAAAAATATCTCTGCTCTGGAGGTCCATACAATGCAGGTGAATGGTGGCCAGAACTTTGACAGTCCAAATAGCACATAAAGGCAGCATAAAAGTAATTTACACGACTCCAGTGGTTTTTGTTCATGTCATCTTGGACTTACACTGACATCTGGAGGCCTGGATGCAGCATCATTCAAACGCAATTGTTTTCCGTTAAAGATGCCATTGCAAAAAATCACTATTTACAGTCAGCCATGATTAATTTAATCCATAAATTAAAGTGTCTAATAAGTGAGTAGTATTTGGCTGGTCATATGATCATAACATGGCAGCCCCCATGAAGGGATCATCTCAATGTAGATTAAAACAGCCTTTATTAGGTTACTGATACTAGAGTCTCTATCTCATGTGAGTCATCATATATATATACTGTATATATATATAGTACTGTGAAAAAGTATTTCCCCCTTCCTGATTTCTCCTATTTTTGTGTATTTTCTTACTAAATTGTTTTAGATCTTCAAACGAGATATAATAATTAACAATAATTTATAATTATATTTATTTATCACACATTATACATTTGCACATATACAGTGAAATTCTTTTTTTCACATATTCCAGCTAAGCTGGGGTCAGAGTGCAGGGTCAGATATAACATAAACAAAGGCAACCCGAGTAAACACAAAATACAGTTTTCAAAAATATTTTTCTTTTATTGAAGCAAAAAAGTTTTCCAACACCTATATCACCTATGTGAAAAACTATCTGCCCCCTTAAACTTAATAGTTTGTTGTGCCACCTTTAGCAGTAACAATTGCAACCAAATGCTTCCGATAACTGGAGATCATTCTTCCACAATGCTGTGGTGGAATTTTGGCCCACTCTTCTTTGCAGAACTGCTTTAGTTCAGCCACATTGGAGGGTTCTTGAGCATGACCTGCCTGTTTAAGGTCCTGCCACAGCATCTCAATCGGGTTCAAAACAGGACTTTGACTAGGCCACTCCAGAACTTTAATTTAGCTTCTTTTGAGCTATTCAGAGGTGGACAAAAGTCAGATGAGCCTTAATGTTCTTCTGGGTTAGCAGTGGTTTTCGCCTTGCCACTCTTCCATGGATGCTATTTTTGGCCAGTGTTTTTCTGATAGTGGAGTCATGAGCAGTGACCTTTATTGATGCGAGAGAGGCCTGCAGTTCCATGGATGTTGTCCTTGGCTTTTTTGTGACTTCCTGGATGAGTCGTCACTCTGCTCTTGGAGAAATTTTGGAAGGTCGGCCATTTCTGGGAAGGTTCACTACTGTGCCAAGTTTTCTCCATTTGAAGATAATGGCTCTCTCTGTGGTTCTTTGGAATCCCAGAGCCTTCGAAATAGCTTTGTAACCCTTCCCAGACTGATGTATTTCAATCAAATTTTTCCTCATCATTTCTGGAATTTCTTTTGACCTTGGCATAATGTGCTAATGGGTGAGACTTTTTAGCCAACTTCATGCTGCTGAAAAATTTCTATTTAGGAGTTGATTTGATTGAACAGGGCTGGTAGTAATCAGGCCTGGGTGAGTCTAGTCCAGCTGAACCCCATTATGAATGCATTTTCATAGATTTGGGGATTTAGTAACTAAGGGGCAAATACTTTTTCACACAGGCCCAGTTGGTATTGGATTTTTGCTTCAGTAAATAACATTATAATTTAAAAAACTGTATTTTTTAAATACAAAAAAATATACCACCTGCCTAATACCACAATACCACCTGCCTAATATTATGTAGGTCCCCCTCGTGCTGCCAAAATAGTATTCTGAGATGCTATTTTTTTTCACCACAATTGTACAGAGTGGTTATCTGAGTTACCTTAGTCTTTTTCAGTTCGAACCAGTCTGGCCATTCTCTGTTGACCTCTTTCATCAACAAGGCATTTCCATCCACAGAACTGCCGCTCACTGGATGTTTTTTGTTTTTGGCACTATTCGCAGTAAATTCTAGAGACTGAAAATCCCAGGAGATCAAACCAGCCCATCTGGCACCAACAATCATCAATGCGATAATCTAATCAGCCAACTTTTGGACCTTCAAAGTTCTGGCCACCATTCACTTGCATTGTATGGACCTACAGAGCTGAGATATTTTTATAAAAATCTTTGTTTGTGTTCTGCAGAAGAAACAAAGTCATACACATCTGGATGGAATGAGGGTGAGGAAATGATGAGAGAATTTTAATTTTAATTTTTGAGTGAACAATCCCTTTAAGCTTATTAGAATGCCTGTGATATTAAGAGGCAAGGTTCACCCCACCATCCTTTGCAGAATAGATGGTAGTTTTTCTTTTTGTTTCTCTCTGCTCATCATCCTTCATTTGTCTGTTTTTCATTTCCTGGAATGTGGTGATTTTGAAACAGATGACTCAAACACTTTTTAAACACTTTTTAAACACTTTTTGTGACTATTTATTGGAAAGGCAAAATCAGTGGGTGGAAAGGGAAGGGATACTGTTGTGTATATATAGGCGGGTGAATGTGCATGTATGATATGCATGTTTACCAACCAATGGATTGTAAAGAATGTTTTTTTTTTTTTTTAATCAATGCCTATTATATGGGAAATTGTCTGGTTTGATTTTCAAGGTCATGACCTCGTCTCTTTTTCGTCCTGTGATTTTTGCAGTTCTCATATTTTCTCTCATACTTCTCTTTGATTTTGACAGAAATAGCACAGTGCTGAACTCCAAGGTGATCTCTGTGACAATCAAACCCACCCCAAGCTCCCTCTCAACTCCACTAGAGGTTGAGTTCTCCCACCTATACAATGTAAGTCAGCCTGGCATTTAAACTGACCTGAACAGGGATATGTTTACAGTCGCATTCCAATATTATTTAAATCATGACTACAAAACTGTTTCACTCTGACACATTGATGTTAATTCATAAAGACAACACCATCTGATTGTTTTATTCATATAAATATTTGCCAGGCACAATTGCAAGTTGTTACATCCTTCCCTCTCTCTCACCCTCCGACTCTCTCCACAGGGTACCACAAACCAAACCTGCATTTCCTGGGATGAGAATGACAGGTGAGAACCTGTTTATTGACTTAAAAATGTTTTTGCTGTCTGCTGAGCTTTTAAGATGAATCTTGAGTCACACAGTGACACAGTAGGGTGTTTTTTCAGGTGTAAGGCTATTGAAGGAGAATGTATGATATGTTGTTAAAGCATTTGTGACAACATACTGTATAATGTTAAAACATTGATGAAACGTCAGTAACAGAGGATGCCAGGATGCTAAACACTGCAGATACTGCTGCATGGATCTTGATGTGACCCAGCACTGGCTCCACTCAGACAATGAGTTGAGGAGTTGAGACTACATGAATACTTTTTATGGTGTTGATGTAGCACTGATGAAACTGTGCTTTGCATGGGATGTGATAGGGAGAGTAAATGTTAAAATTAAGTGTTATTTTATGGGTTTTTGAGCAAAATGAATATAATGGAGGATATTTGTTTAATATTTTAAGTTGGGATTTAGAAGAGTTTCTGTTATGTTGGACTTTTGGGGGTAACTATTAAGGTGAAGAGTGGAGCCTGAACTAATGATGAAGACAGGTAGATGACACACATGAAATCAATGTGCTAATCATAGCACAGTCACTAAACTACACTCTGTAGTGCTTTCAACCAACATGTATTTAGCATGCTAACATTCACTTTCACTAGTTAGTTCATAAAGGTATAAAAGAGCTTTGTTGAGTTACATTGACACGTTTAATTTTGTTGGGTTTACCCAATTCAACTAGGTTCTTTCTACACAAAGGGTTTGTGTTGAGATTACATGGTAATTTTAAGTAAAAAAAAAATAAAAATAAAAAATAAAAAAGAATTTCAAACACGTGGAACCACTGTCCACGATTGAATCAAGTTCAGCCAAAGAGCTATTTTTTGAGTGTACAGTATACACATAAGCAGCAATTTGGTGTTTCTCCAACTTACTATAGGGCACTTTTATGTTCCAGGGGTTGATCTTTATTAAAATAAACAGATTTGTTTTTATTTTATATATATATATATATACTGTATATATTAAGATCTTATTAAAACTGTCTTGAAAAATATTTTCCCATGACTTCATCATTTTTGTTTGCTTTTTTCAGATGCTTCTTAAATATATATATATATATATATATATATATATATATATATATATATATATATATATATATATATATATATATATATTTATTTATTTATTTATTTATTTTTTTGTAATCTTAAAATATAAAGGTTCATCATAAAAATATGAATGATTAATTTTTCAAACAATTATAATTGAAACAAAGATTGAGACCATTCTAATATGTTGTGTGGAAATTATTTATATCAGTTTTTACCAAAATTTAAACTATTCTTCATTTAAGCGTCATTCCCATTCAACCAACAAGTTTTATCAAACGTTAGTATACTTGGTCACAAAGATGATAACAGTGTCAGTAAAGAGCATGCTTGAGATGAAATATGAGACATGAAACAAACAAACAAAAAATGTACTGTAGGTAAATATCACTTGAACAGAATGCTGTTTTTGTGTGTAATTTCCAATCAAGCTTTAATTTTGTAAAATTATGCTAGTTAAAAAATATTACTTAATTGTATGTATTTACGGTAACTTAAATGTTAGCTTTAAAATTAGTCTTAGTGAGACAGATAAGTTCCAAAAATATAATTTACATCACTGTCATTACCATCAAAGAATGCAATTAAATTCACCACATAATTTGAGATGTGATGGAAATGACACTTTGCTGGAAATTTTTATGACATTCAGAAAAAAAGGTTAACATAAATGACAAAATTATCCTGTGATATATTGGACATTATTTTTACACAAATTAATTTAACAAGTAGGAGTGTAAAAAAATAAAAATAAAATAAAAGTGTTTTAAAGGAGTTTATTTGATTAAAAGTCCATAGAGTCAAAAGTGCCCATCGTTATGCTCTTGCATTTTAAACAGAGAAGAGAAACAAACCTGGATAGAGAAATAAACAGTTAGAAAGAGAGAGAAAAAGAGTGACAGAAAGACATGTGCTTATGCACATGTTTTTAAACTGAGAATAACTATACTGTGCCCATAGCACTTAATACAGTGTGGGTGGAACATTTGCATTTAGATGGATACATACAGTATAGATAATATGGGACATTAAAAAAAAGTTTTATGTATTTTTCCTGGAGGGGACAAAGAGTAAGAAAAAAAAAATCTAATAAAAAAACTGGGTTTTTGCATTTTTTGAAGAAAGTGGGAGTGGTGCTTGCCTATTCCAAACTTGCTGTGGTGCTAGGGCATGACTCGTTGCCAGGGCATTGCTATGTAGTTGCAAGGTGTTCTTAGTGTTTTTTTGTTTTTGTTTTTTGTGACTCTGTTGCTAGGGTGTTTTGTGTGATTGCTTGAGTGTTTCTACGAGGTTGCTAGGGTGATCTGGGTGGTTAGTAGGATGCTTACCGATCTATACTATCTAATACATGTGAAAAATTCCCTAGAAATCCTTTAATGTCTATGGAAGTTTTTTTTATAAATCTGCATCTGGTGAAAGGTCAAAGTCTAATCTGAAATGTACAAATCTGAAAGTCCAGTCGCTTAGAAAACGTAATAGCACAACTCTCCTCAATAAGCCACATGAATTGAGGTATCGTTCATGTCCATAACTTAAACCAAGCTTAATACTTGGGGTTAGGGGTTGCTGAAACCCCTAAACCTTAGTATGAGCAATAATAAATGCTTGTCTTGGCAAGCAGCACTAATAACGAAAGAATAAGAAACGTTGATGCAGAGAAATAAGAAGACAAGGAGAGACAAGGAGACTGGTGACAGAGTGGAAGAAGGAATTAGAAAGGAGTCAGATAAAGGGAGCGACAGAGAGAGGGTGAGAGACGGAAAGAGGACAGTGAAATTTAATCTGCCTGCATTGAGCGAAAAGGGAAACGGGGGATGGTGTGTGTTCAGCGCAAAATTTAAATCCATCTTGGACAGCAGCTGTGATTAATGAGTTCATATTTGGGAGAGAAATTGGAATATGAGGAGGCGTCCTTGTCACTGACTTTCTTTTATTTAACAGCTTTAAGAAGTGTGGGCTTACTGTTGACTCACACCTCAATCACAAGCCAGCAACACAAGCCGACATGTTGCCAATCACTTTCCTGCCAGTTCATACATGATCCTTCTCATTCACGTCTGTGCTTAAGACATTTTGAATATTCATATATTCAAAATTGACATGGCGGTTATATTTTTTTTGCATTTGTTTACATGACGCAGACTTGGCTTGTTTTCTCGCTGGCGTCTTTCTCACGCCTCTGGACTTGGCATGTTCTCCTCAAACACACACACACTCTCTATGGCTGGACTGCAATCCCAGTGATCCAATTACACAGCCGCGCTGTGCTGTCTTTATATTTGTGTGGTCGACACAAATTCTTAATCGTATCACGCACAGTGTCTGTGCAGTGGGTGATAATATATCGGGTTTCAGGTTTATGTGCTAATGTTAACACTGAGCCCTCCCTTGGGGCTGCATCATGCTGTGCTTCCAGTGCTATACACTTTGGCCCTCAGCACTCTTTCTAGCCCCGGTGCATTACGGGTAACCCAGGCTGAGACACTGCAGAGCTCTATTGAACAGTGGGTTTGGATTGGTGCCGGTTAGCCCTAGGTTTGTGTGGAAAACAGCAGTGTGTGTGTGTATTTTGTAAGTATATTGACTCCATATTGCAGCTGCTTGAAGGGGATGCTACATGATTGATGATTTGCTTTTAGGATCAGTTGAGCGTGGAGCGGGTATGTTTGCATTTCCATATGACTTTCATATCACTTTCATTGATGTCATTATGAGGTCTTTGTTACAATTATTTGAGCATCATATCAGACACAGACGAATCACACTGTCAGGAGGGGTCCCCATCAAGATGATGAGATTCAAATTGGTGTAGGTGGTGGAATGGACTAATTACAGACTGGCTTTGGGCAACAGCAAAATGGATTCCCTAACAGGTTTTTTTTTTCTTTTTTTTTTATATTCATGAAATTCATAAGCTGTTGTTTTCATCTGCTTTATTGCAAATGTACTTGGAAGCATAACAAAGAGTCTAAATTTGGTTCTGCAAGATTACAAAAATTAATTTAGCTTTGGGGTCTGCTGCAGAGTTATGAAAACTATAAACAGACATAGCTTGAGCATAAAATGGCTAATGTATTGTTTTAGTGTTTAGGCTGTGGCAATGCAGTCTTAACACCCACTCTTCAGTTTAAGATTATAATATTTAATGATATGAACATATTATGATATGAAAGTCGAATGTAACTTTAACCAATAAAAAAACAAACAACAACAACAAAAAAACTTTAGAACGTTATTCAGGGAAAAGGATTAATTTGTGATGTAAAAGGTCAGATCCCAGTCAGACGGGACCTGATACAGAAAAGGTATTCATTCAGGTCTGCATGGTGTACTTATAAAATACTTATTTTATGTTCAGGATAGTCTGTTAGATATGGGTATGATGACAACCCTTATGACTCTGTTATTAATTTTCCACATGCTGTGCTCCAAATCTCAGTGGCCCTGTGTAATATCAGTCCACTGCACTTCTTCACAACACTTTATAAACTTACAAAGTTTTGACAGGTGAATAGAGACTGTGCTTTACTTCTGTTGCAAACCTGGCTGCAGGCTAAAA